>NW_027109100.1:585047-633188 GCF_000696795.3 Halyomorpha halys
TTACTAAAAATCGGTACATTTAGCCTTAAAGGAGCAGTGACCTATAACTTGGGAAACCCAACCTCAACCCCTAGACTGAAACCCAGGCTGCTACAGGACATCCAGTTATAAATTCTGTAGTTATCAATTCTATTATTGACTTAACTTCTATTTTATTTATTTTCTCTTCATCCTTTTTTCAAATTAATTTGTTGTTGTTTTCCATTAGAGGGCAATTGTTTGTTTTGTTAAGTCTACGAATGCTGTTTTGATTATTATTAACTTTACAACTCTCTCTTTTCAAGAATTATTATTTTTATCTATTTTATCATGTTTTTTTTTTAATGTTATCACGTTGAATATAGTTAGGGGTGTCTTTTATTCGAGACTATACCCCCCCCCTATAATCAACTGTTAAAAAAAATGTACCTCTTACATTAACCATGTAAGGCCCACCAGACCGATCTGGTATTAAATAAAAATAATCTTGGAAGAAGAAGAAAAAAAGGTATGAAGAATGAAAAACTTAACCTGCGCATAACTGAGAATGTATACCTATTAGGAGTGGTTAGTAAATATTTTTCTTCTATTTTTATGTAAAATTTGTATGGTTTAACTTTTTTTCTCCCTATAAATTGGCTATAACACTGTTAAGAGTTTGTTGTTAACAAACATCTTCAAAATTAGAACTAACAGTTATAACTTTTATAATTGAAAATAGTATTTAAAAACTAATAAATCGCCGAGGCCAGGGTTGTATGCTAAGTCGAAATTAAACTGTTGGACCGTGATCGATTAAACAGAAGACTTGGAGGCGCCTTTGGGCGCTCAACTGGAGAATGGTCTACTTCTCAAATCCTCGCCCAAAATAATTACATACTGTATTTTCAGCCCCTCAAAATCCGTCGTAAATTCGAACATGGAAATTATTATTGTCGCGATTCAGAGTACATGATTTTTCACTTAAATTTAGGGTTTTAGTATAGTTTAATAAATGTCAAGAACATCGCCTGTAGAAAGCAATGTCATGATTTTGTTCCATTTTAATGTGAGTTATTAAAAAAGTTTTAAAGAGAAAAAGTATTCAGATAAACATAACAAATTACATTTTTTATTTTGAATTATTATGTACTTTCGATTTAATTTTTTCAGTATTAATAACTCAATTATGTTATATCATTTTATACTTCTTATCTTTTAAAATATTTATTTTGTTATTAATTTTTCATAAACAGAATTTTCACAGCAAAATTAAAATTACAGGCGTCACTCACACTGCTCTATTAAACTCGTTAATAGTTAGGGGACTACAAACGAGTTTCCGATGATTTCTTTAATTTAGGCTTATTTTGGATATGGCCCAACAGCTTTTGGGTTGGAACATACCGAGAGGCTTCAGTAAGTTTTGGATGAAGGATCATGTAGATTTTTTTTGATACTACGCATTATTACTTCTTATTATTGTCACACATTATTAATACTTTCATAATTAACAAATAGGATTTGATTGAAAAAAATATATATATCTCGCTTTTTTTGTTTTTTGTAACATCATCAACATACTTATGTATTAATCCTAATTTTATCTTCTTGTTTTTATGTCCGGAGTCGATGCCTAGATAAGACCGCAGCTATAATCCGAAGACAGATGTCTTGAACAAGCTGAATGTTTTATTTATTTTATGAACTAGAATTTTAGAAACTGTAAAATAAATTCAAAATTTTTGTCTTAAACATTTTCTGTCTTTCCGAATATTACTCGAGATTTGAGAGAAATCGAATCTGTTTCTATTTCATAAATAGATAAAAATGAAAAAATATTTTTAATTTTTCTAGAAAAACAGTTTTTCTACTGATTTCATTGATTGATTGATGACTTAAAATCTGATTTTTAAAAGCATCCATAGTCTTAAGAAATGGCTCAGAGAAATTGTCAGGATCTCTGTTTTATCCGGCTATCTAGCCTTGTCTTATTTTTTTTTAAACTTTTTTTAGCTTACCTACAGTAGGATTTTAAGATCCTGGGTTGTGGTTTATAATCACAGGTAGTGTCAAAAGGCATATCGAAATAAAAAAATATTTAGTTTGTCTAGCTGTCTGAAACATTTAAACTCTTTGTAGGTCAGAGGCGGTAGCGAAAAAATATCCATTTTTTAAAATAAACCCTGACTGAACTTTCTCAAAGTTATAATTTGGAGAATAATGTCTAAAAAAATCGATGCATAGCAGCATGGTAAAAAATAATTCTCAAAGGTGCCTAAAAATGGTTGCGTGAGGTAGAAGATTAGAATATAATAAGACTAGTTAAGCTAAGAGCTTTGCTATTAATTCTAAACATACCAAGTATTGGTCAATTTGAATAAGTCTACTTGACATTAAGGTGAAGGTTTTTTTTTTTTTTAAATTGTTTATTTTTCTGAAGATTTTTATAATTTTACTGAAATTTGTATCTTATGTTAAGAGGTTCGCCTCCAAAAAAGTGAGAACTGAGATAGAGAATATAATGATAATTTAATATTTTTAAGATGTGGGGATAATTGCTGATTTCATAATATTTGGCATAATTTTCGATAAAAGTATTTAATTGCTTGTAAAGTTACAGAAATCTCCTATTACTGATTTCATGTAAGCATAATAATTCATTTCGAATATTTTGTGTTATTCTATAATAAGTGTCTGACAGTGTTGGCCGAAAAGTAAATTCGTTCATTTTGACTAATTAGTTAATTAGGGATTACATTGGTTCTACAATTAATTGTAATTTCCAACCATTATTAAAAGTAGCAGTTCTAAGGATATGGGGCTCCGAATAAAAAATGAGTGAAAATGATTTTTCTTAAATAGATAAACTTCAGCAGGCGTGCATCATGAATACTTTAATATTTACTTTATATTGACATTTACTGTATCTCTTGTATAGTCTAGATAAAAATTGAGCCTTTTTCTAACGGAAAATATATTTTTTTTTTTCTTTACTTGAAAGAACTCAACATCTTGAAAAGCCGCCATTTTGTATTCCTCTTTACTGCGTTTGGCAGTCTTCAATTTTGACATAGTTTTCATTAAATTAACAAAAAGAGTGATATAACATCTTTTTTTCATTTTTTGGGGCTTGTATCGTTTTTGTGTTAAGATAATTCGTTTCTATTTTCCAGGTTATATTATTTTATTTTATCCTAAAATTTTGGAAACTAAAAAAATGCGATGGTATTATTAACGATATTTAATAAGATCGCAATAAAGCCTCAGCTGTTGACTTGCACCCTGAGAACTGGCGACGGGTCCCGAAGTGGTTCGGGTATACTCGGGTATTTCCGCCCCCTCACCCAGCGCGGTAGCGAGTTGGGTCAGTCGGCCTCCGGTTCCGATCTTGTTTTGTTGTCATTGGTCGCCTTCCGCTAACCAGTCCTTTCTCCTGTCATCGTATTCTTTCTGTCTTCTAGGTGGAGGATGCCAAACGCCCAGGTATTCATATTTTTTACAGTGTTATTTTCTGTAGATATGCCTACATTTTTTATGTAGTTTTCTTGTAGCAGATGTGTACTCCATAGATAAATCGTCTTAGACAATTCAAGATTTCAGATTCTTTTTTAGTTCAAACCAATCATTATAATTTATCTGATTTTTCATCAGCTCTCACTTAGTAAACCCTCAAAATATCTTAATAAATACTGATAGATTTTATGTGATAAATTTTCTCTTATCTTTTTTCAATTTGATCTTAAATTCTGTATTCCTATCTTAATAATTTAATTGTTTCAATTATCCACTTGATAATTATGAAGATTTCATTTGAAAATTTTTAAAAAACTCAGTTTGATAAATTGTAATTGTTTCTTCTTCATCCCTGTTTTCCCATTTGATCAGTTCTCCTTGTTTGTTTAACTGCGGCAGATGTTTGTTTATTTGCCGGATTTGGATTACGGTATTTGGCTAGGAGCTAATCCTTTAAAAGGTTATGTCATACAACATTTCATTTATTAATATTATCTCTCGAGTCAGAGGTTAAATTTTTGTTACATAATAATCAGTTAAATATTATTAATTTAAAAAATAAATTAGTCAATTCACTTAGAAATAAAATTCTAATTTAAAAAATATTAGACTAAGGATATGACCAATAATTTCCTCTTAATTTTATATTCAAAATTTCTTTTTAAGACATACACCAGGTTGAGGGAACAATTTTATGACCTAATTCAGCTCGTTGGTTCAGCTTAATATATCTGTCATAAAGACAGGTGTCTAACGAAAGGTCGGCGAGCCTTATTAAGGTGTTTCTGTTTAAGATATACTTTTATATTGAATTTCATAATATGATTATTGAAAGGAATAAAAACGTTTTATTATAGTAGGTTGATTGATTTAAAAATAAAATTCATACACAACCAAATTGCTGAACAATTTGTCACTCCAGTCTTAGAAGCTTTGCAACTGTTTTATCTTGTTATAAGCTGGGATTTTCAATCTTAAGTCGATCTACTTATAATATAAAAAAGTAGGGACTGATTCGTTGTGAAAATATGTAAAAAAAAATTGATAAAATAAATTATCTAATTTAGGAGTAAAATAGTGTTATTAATTCAAGTATGAAATTAATAAAAAACATGAAAACCAGAAAAAAATATAATGTTGAAATGTAATTTATTTACAACCATTCTGGAAAATTCAAATTAATTCTACTATTCAAATTTTATTTACATTTGTATTTGCATCAGTAGTTTTATCCTCATATTTTATTCACATGAATAATTCCGTGTGAACAATAATAGTCCTTAAAGTCTGTTTTTTTTTTATTTGTCAATTTGTTATAAAATTGGCTTTGTAGTATATAAATGAGAAATTTTCTATCAAAAGTTAATATATGCACGTCACAAAAGTAAAAATAGTTTCTGAAAAAAAAATTCGGTTTTATTTTAAATTGTACGTGTTCTAATAATATTTCCGTAGACAGGGGGGACTTTACTACAGTCCCTCTATAGACTCTCATAAACTAGAGTTGTCAAAAAGTAACTACAATCTATAAAATACTTCAAATACAAAATAATTATTATAGAGATATATGAAGCGACAATAATTATTTTAAAATAATTACGTTCAAAACTGGTACCATACCAGGTGAAAAGATGAAAACTCCTCGAATTGGTTTCTACTTCTTTAGATTATTATCCATTTTATTTCTTTATTTTTTTTTATTGGATCAAAATCATGAAACTTTTATCGGTGCAAATAAATATTTTTATTTGAGAATTACATTTTTAAAGCTTGTCTGTTAGAGTTACAGGATGTCGTTTAAATATACGCTTCATAAAAATACAAAGAGTAATGTTGAAGCCTTCAATATAGGGGGAAAAAAAGATTGGGCGATGCCCCATTTAAACACATTCCAGAGATAATTTCAATTTGGACGGTGGGGAGTTGTTTGATGGACCGGCAAGTTATCGTTGGCAAGTGTCGGCCCTGACAATGGAACTGAGGTAATTTGATAAAACCAAATGGAAATAGTCAGGTCTGTGGGGTTGCTTGGTATTGTCTGAGAGTTTCTGGGGTGCCAACTTGAGGTGTCGGAAATATTCTCTCATCTTGCGGACGTTTCTAATGATTTTTTTAAAGCAATAAAGAATATTGAACAATCAAAATAAGAAAAATCTTGAAATTACATTTAAACAGTTTTTACTTTTTTTGTGGGGTGGGGGCTGTTTTATGTACAATACATTTGTAAGCTATATTATGCAAATTAAAAAAAGTAGCAAAAAATCTCTTACTTTCAGATTTTTTATTTTATTTACGTAGCATTCTTTATATAATTTAAGAATATAAATATATTTTCCGTAAAAATAAATAATATAATTACGTAAGGCGACTCTACATGTGAAAATTATATTGTAGGAAGATTGTACGTCAAGAAACGTACAAAAAAAAAGCAGAAAAACTACTATTAGCAACCAACGTTTCGTTCCACTTTGCAGAGCTTCATCAGGACTAAATGTGAACTAAATACAAACATTGTAAAATGTGATTAAATTACTAGTATTCTTTATATTACTAAAATACTATATTATTCTATCCATTTATATTTGTTTTCCTTTCTATTTATAGTTTTATCATAGTTTACAATGTTTCTATCTTGTTCTTTTGTAACATAATAGTAATGATTCGTAACGTAAATCCAATTCTATACCATTCGAAACAATTCATGAAGATTTTCTATTTTCCTAAATATCATAATTTTCGTGATGGTACTTTTAGGGAAAGTCTTCATATTTTAAAATGAACCTTTTCAGGCATTCAGTCATCATTTCATGACGTATTAAAATTATAATTACTAAATGTCACATTGTTCTCAAAAGTAATTGGACCCATGTATTAATAAATTTTGTAATCAAGATCATACGAAAGTGATACGGTTTCCAGCTTCTCTGGAACAATAACGACCATGAACAGAATGTGTTAACAGTTCACCATTTTAACAATTTACAGTTCTAATTCAACGTACTAATTCCCTACTACGCTCAGCCAGCTATATTCAAGAACTTTGCAACTCAAATTCATAATCTTATTTTTAATGTGTTATTGTAATTAGCGCTTTTATTTTATTGTTATATTCATTCAATATTTTTCTTATTTTATTTTATCCTTATTTCTTCATGGACATGATTTGATAATGTTCATTTTATTTTCCTTTCTGTTTATATACATTTAGAGATTTTATTTATTTATGTATAATTATTTTTTAATTTTGGCATGAATGTGATTATTTATCCCTCAAGGTTGTGGCAGAGTGTACTATTTATCAATAAATATATTTTTTTTATTTTTAATGCATTTAAAAAATAAATAGAAGAAATATTTTTGTTTATGAAAAGAATAGCTTGATATATATATATTTTTTAACCCAGCCTTATTTTACGTCTATCGCAGAGGGAGAACCCCCATTTAATAATTTCTTTAAGGACTTATGTATGTTCAAAGAGGTTTCTCTTCAAAAAATTTAATTCGAATAAATATTAGCGAAGATGCAGCAAACAAATATTTTGTTAGGCTTTTAGAAAAGTTGCGAGTGTAGATACTCCAAGTATTAGAAATTCGGAAAAAAGTTACAGCTCGGTCCATAGCGATACTCGGACCTTGACATTAACAACCGCATTTTCAATTTTTCTTTTTTTTTTTAATCTTGGGCATATAGACCGTGAAACATTTTATTTTTTCTCATTCACTGATATAATTTATTATTAGTCAGAACAGAAATATATTTTGTTATAATTTTAACGGTTTTTAAAAAATATTTATTACAATCAAATAAATAATATGAATTTATGAATATTTTTTTATCTGATCCTTTGTTTATATAAAGATTTTTTTTTTCATTTATTTATTGTTAAACTATTTTTTGACCTATCGTGGACATTTAAATGCTTGTTCGAAGTGTTCTTATTCATTGTTTAAAGAAATATACATACAAAAAAAAAAATAACAAAAGCCAACGGTCAATGAAATTTCATTGACCGCACCCCCAACCATCTTCTCCTCATTTATCATCCACGGTCAACTATCTCTCATAATTATGAACAAAAGCCAACCATAAAGTTTGACACGTGTAATTGTTAATGATGAGAATTCATGTCAAAGGCTGATAATCTAGTTGCTTAGTTTATGCTTGAATTAATTATACGGAATTAATGAATAAATAAATTATTTAACTAATTTCGTGACCATGATCGCATATTGTGTGTTATTTCCTCTTATAGCTCTGTTCGGGACGGCAATGTTCAATTCTCTATTGGGTTAACTCATATTTATTACTCTGTTAGAAAAGTGTGATAAGATCTTAAGATGAATAAAACGATGGTAGGGGAATAAGATAAATACTTGTATTTTTTCAGAATCCTATCTACCACATTTATAATTTACATTTTATCATATAGAGAAATATTGAAAAGTTGAATGACAATATATTACTTCAATATCTGTCTTTATAATAAAAAAGTCATATAACATAGGAGATACATTAACTTAGTAAAACAATATTTAGCATTACGACAATCCCAGTTCTAAAATGTTTTGAGGTAATAGCATAAGAGTAAAAGATATATGAAATTTTCTTTGAAGCAGTAGGTTTCATGATAACTGTCAATCGACAGTTCCTCGTAATTTTGAAAAAAAATATGCAATGTTTGAAAATGTGTGTATCGGATAAAATAGACCGTAAATAGTTCTATTTGGGCTCAATTTTTAGGAAATTTACATTACAAGGTTTAAAACTTTTTTTCTCGCTCAGTAATTAGTTTCCATAATATTAATCACTGAATAAAAAATTAGCAACATTTTTATTTTCTTCTTCAAAATAATTCGACTTATGGTATTGATTACTTGCTGGGATAGTTCAATACCAACTTTTCAAAATCATTGACTGTTTCTGTTGTTTAAGCCAGGTGAAAAAAAATTATTATTTTCAAAACAGAATATTCGTGAAAAATGTTTTCAAAAAAACTTTTTTTATGGGGGTGTATAGTAACAAACAAAAGTTATAACTTTTAAAATGTTTTACTTCTGGAGCCATAAAGAACTCAATGAAAAATTTGAAATTCATTCATTGTAAATGGGTTATTTAGATAAAAATCTAAATGCACTGCACTACACTTGGCACTCTACACTCGAGTCAGATAAAAATAGTTATAGTTTCAAATCTCAGATGATTCATATCTCCATACGCATACATGTTATATACAAAAATATGCCCAATATAATCCATTAAATAGAAAAATTAATGGGTTATCAATTTGTTTCTATTTTATATAGTTAAGCTACTAGTAATACTTTAGACGTTATTGACTAAAAACCTAAAAATATGCGGCGGCCAAATTAATTTTTTACTGTCTTCTTTTGAAAGCAATTTTATAAAAGAATACATTGAAAGAAATTAGTTTATAATTATTTCTAAATTAATTTACGATTTTACTGAATTAATAATGATTTTACACCCGTGAACCATTACCAGTATACTGTTAGAATTGGAATTTTTAAAAACGATTTATCACTTCATATATGTGTCTCTGATCAATAACTAGTGTCGAAATCGTTGATCCTAAGAAAAATTAATTTTAAAAACACTGAAATTTTTCTGAAACTTTGGAGGATGGACATATGTTGTAAAAAAAACAAAAACATAATTATAGGCTTCTGAGAACAGTTTTTGATTTTTGGTTACGCACATTTGATATATGACGACAATATTACTTTTAAAAAATTTAAACCTCTAAATATGGACTCTTAAAAATATAAAACTCTAAATATGGACTCTTAAAAATATAAAACTCAAAATAAGGACTCTTAAAAATATAAAACTCTAAATATGGACATCTTGTTGGTACAAGCCGCAGAAATATTTCTGTTACTTAAAGAAAAGTAATGGCTACCTTCATTTGACTGTTTGTGGTGTTATCTTTTTATAGCCGACTAAATATTTCAGTTACATTCAGTTTAAAGATGAAAGCTGATTCAAACTTTCCTATTTTTACCCATTTATTTGGCACGCGACTCTTAACTGATCTAGAATCAGTGGATAGTTTTATTAAAACGAAATAGTTTGTTGGGTAACCAGGGATATATTCATTATTATCGTATAAAACTTCTTATAATAATAATTATAATAAATAATTATTTACTTGTATTTTCTCAATTGAATGAATAATTTTTAAAGATTATTAAAAATTGAATTATTTTAATTGTCTTGACTATTATTTTTTAGGTGAATGTTTGTAATTGATGGTTAATTATCATTTAGAGTGAGCGATCTTAAGAATTTCTTTAACCATTTATTATGTTTAACCACCGGTTAACTAAACTTTTAAACCTTAAATAATCCTGTAAAGACGGCTTCGTTTAAAAAATTCAAAATCCTATATTTATATCTATATACCATTTGTTACATTACAAGATTTAATTACACATTTCATGCAAAACAGCATGATGATTATAAATACATGATTAAATGTAACAAAAAATTAATGAAATTAAAAAAAAAACAACTGGTAGATATAAGAATGGATACAACATACACTTGGAGTAATTTGTGGAATTGTTATTAATATATACATAATAAAAAACTGTGAAGATTTAAAAATATATGTATATACACAGCAACAAATTAAAAATTAAGACCAGATTAATAACTAAACTAAAATAAATTATTAAATTCACGGATTAACTAAATAATAAGATAATATATAACAAACAGAATATTTAACAAGTGAATTAATTTCAGTCAGTTCAGTCAACTATAAATTGAAACTTAACATTTTAGCTATATGAGGTTCTCACACCGTGTATGAAGCATTCCCTCAACCTAATTGCCGGACACACTTCACTTTTGGTTGGCTGGTTGGGTTGGAGTGGACTATATAATTGAAAGATGAAACATGATTGAATGTAATAACATTCTATTCTTTTATGTTACAAGTGGTGTAGGGGGTGACCGAAAGAAAACATTTATGATTAGATGGTTATTAAATTTTGAATAACTGGGCTATGGAAACTGTAGATCTAAAATTGAGGTGGTTGATGATTATGTGGCTGTTAACTATTGTTAGGTGGACTTACTCCATGGTTCTTTCTTCCCTCCACATTCTCATACCTCTCTCCCCTCTGCTTCTGAGAACAACTCCAGGAGTTCTACTCACTCATGGTAGATTTCTGATGAGAGACAAAAGGGAATAATGAACTGCTTCTACCAGAAGACAAGATGGCTCTCTTCACATTGGTCTGAGATGCTTCTCTTGCCACCGAGAGCGCTGGAGGAGGTGAGATTTGGCTGTTGGGCACATGGGGCGCTACTAATCCTTTACATGGCAGCCTTTCCGATTCAACCTTTCGGTTGCCGTAGGTAACCCGGAACACACCGCTTATTTTAAAATTTTTATTTGCAGAGATCACTTTTTCGACCTCCAGGAAAACCGTAAAAAACTGATATATATAATTAAAAATAAACAAATATAGCTAAATAAATCTAAAGTTTTAAAAATTCCTTTCTCCTTCATTAAGTTATATTTCAACGATGGCTCGTCCTGTAAATTTTATTCTTAAACGATAATTCATTAACTTTGAAATGTAGACGATAACGTACGCAATAGATATATCCAGAAAAGGATAATTTTCAGAAATATAAACTTTCAAAAATATAAAATAAGGAAATAAAAAAAAAAATGTTCTATTGATCAATTTTCATTGTGTGGCTTTTCTTATTCTTTTCCCAAGATTTTAAATTTTATTTTTTACTTCATAAAATTTAGAAAACAAAAAATTTAGTTTTTTTTGTACTTGAAATATCATACGGTAGTTTAATTCCAGGCGTTTTTATTTTATATTCATAGAAGTTTTTATGAAAACATTTAGGAAGGCTTATACACTGAGAAGATATTTCATCCAAACATATTTATAGGTCTCCGATAGTAATACATGTTCCATGCGTTCGAATCGCGTTTATGGATTCTTAATTAGAGATTAATACTATTCTGAAATATATCCTGATATAGAAAATTCCAGGACGCTCCTGGTTATGGACTTCTACCCTTATCTCCCTTGTACAGTGCATTGGCAATCTGAAAATAAAAGATAATAGGGCGGGATTAGAATGCTGGATTAATGGTATTCCAAAATCAATTTCATTCATTTTAAATATTTACCTATCAGGTATGATCTTCGCGGGTGGGGAAAGTGAAAAAAAAATGAAAACGATCACACATCAGCCGGATTAAGCTGTTAATGATTTTCCTTTTGAGCGGTATTTATTTATTTTTATTACCTAAAACTGCAATCAATGAAATATTATTTATTTCTTATCTACTTTGATTTATAAATTTTCGGGCGTTGGGGAAACGATGACTTATTAATGCTTGCTTTAGAAATTGAAAAAACAAAATTCAATGTAGTATTATAAAATTGAATCATTCAAAACGCCAAGGAAATAAATGTACTATCAATATATAAACCAAAATTGTATAGATATAATTATATTACTCAAATAATTAGAAATTTTATGTTGCTTGAATTTATGATATTTTTAAAAAATGCGATCGGTCGGAATTAATAATATTTTTGATATTATATATACTATATTGATAGTTATAATTCAAAATTTGGCTAAGAAAACACTAGGAGATTTGGTTATTATTTATTTTGTTTGTTATTTAAAATAGATTTTGTAATGTAATTTCAACTTCGACTTCTAATTCTCCAAATAACATTTCATTTCATTCGTATAACTTCTTAATCTTAAATCGTTTTATACTTCATAAACTTGTTAAAATATGTTACATGAAATTGTTATATATTTCTTCTAATTTTTATTTAAATTTTAAAAACTTTATTATCAATTATATCGTGCTAGTATTAGTAGAATAATTATTACCATATTGCCATCATGTAATATTTTATAATATTATAAATAAATTTTTGTTAGGTTTATCAAGAAATTTTATGGTATCTCCATTATGTTAAATATTTTTAAAAAAATTATTAAAAATTTGAATTTAATTTTTTTTTGGAAATTAAATTTTCAGAATAAATGCCGTAACTGCTCTGTTTTAGTTCGTTCTTCATATTTCTCATTTGGGGGTGAGGAATAGAAATTCATTATCAATGCTTCAATTCTTCATTTTCTTCTTTCCTCGGTATGGGGGGAAAAACAGCTATCTTTGTTGTTGAACTTTAATCATTATTCTTCCCAATCTTTGAATATACATAGTATATACTTTTCAATCACAACATTTCCTTTCACCTATAGGACAAATAATTACTTCTACGATGTTAGTACTGGATAGAAATAAGGCCTTTATTATATTTTTATCTTGGTCAGTTGGTGATTTTAATCAAGCTGTATCAGCAATTTTGCTGGAGCCTGGGGCGTGGAAACAAGAACTTAATGGTTTTAGAGCCTATTTTATTTTTTATATATCTCTACGACCTAATATCAAATATTTCCTACCTGGACACTGATATTGGTCCTATTCTCTATTATAACACCTGAGTACTATATATATAGTCTATATACACAACTACCAATCTTTATATGTTTGGCACTAGTATACTCAGAAAATATAGCTTCTGATGTGTAGATAAAAGAATATTTAAAAGTTAAAATCCTTCTAGCTATAAATTTAGAAATATCAGTGTCAACCAATCCAAGGATCCATCAGTTTACGTTTTAGTGTAAGACAGTGATGGTACTATTTGGAGAAAGGTCAATAGATTCGTCATTCGTAGACTAAAACTTGTTTTTTTCCATCAGTGTTTATACAATTCTGTCCAAACAATCTCACTTAATTATAGTGTTGGATTTGTGTTTTATAAACATGTTCAGTTGTATTTTTTCTATTTATTTATGTATAAATTTAACTATTTAACTATTCTTTGTAAATTCACATCAATTAGAAGTAATAATATGTTAAGAAAATAACTCATCTGGTGTCGGCTGGGAATGAAACAAACTGAACGATAAGAATTGAGAAACTAGTCAACTGTAGATTTTTTAAGGACAAACAAAAAATACATTATCTGCAAATAAATAATATATAGGGCCATTAGTAGCTGTGGGAGTTGATGCGACGTCTTTAGTAACCTAATAGAATTTGAATTCAGCACTGAGTTTTTATTTTCTTATGACCCCCTTCCTGGTCCTTATTGACAAACGGGGGAGAGGGTTATCTACAGGGTTAATGGTTAATGGTGAATGACAAAGAACGTGTAAATAAAAAGTCTGTTCTAACAGAGTTTGACAGTTCATGGGCGAGCGCATGCGTAGTACATTTGTCAGTTGATAGCTGTTCATAACACTATAGTTTTGGGCCGTCTGTAGCTGAGGGAGTCTTTGCATCCTCGAAACTGCAGCGGCGCCGGTTCGAATTCGGCCGGGGGGAGGGGAAGTCGACTTTTGGTTATGTGACGGTTCTACGAAATGAAAACTTGACTCCCCACTATGTTAGAATAGGGTGGTAACCTGTTGGTAACTCCCCCATATTTTCAGTAATTACCTGAAAGGGGGTAAAAGAAGATAAATAATTTATAAGAGGCCGATGTAGCAGTGGAATTGAGGCGCCAATTTAGCAATCTCATGTTAGAAACAGCGTCTGTTCGATTCCGGGCTGACGACTGGGTTGACTTTTATTTCGTTTTGGTCCCATGGAATGAGTACTTGACTCTCCCACTCTGTTTAGAATAGATTGTATAACCCTTGGTACGTAAAACATTAACAGGTAGGCTGTGATAAAAACAGAAAAGGAATAATGCATTTTGGTAAGTTAAAATATGACACTAGCGTTAACTAGAATAAGGTTAAAGAACACAATGAATTTGTATGGAAAACTTCGTGATGGACGATGAAGTCAGAAACGTCAAATGTTATCAAATGGGACTACAAAGACATTAAAAAAAAAATCCATGATGTATTATTCATATTTTCAATTTTTTTAAAAATATCTTTTTTTGAAATTTACAACTGTATATTATATAATACATTCAGCAAATTTGATCTTTAGTTAAATTGGAGTGTTACAGGCGTGTAGAGAAACTACCCATTCGTAGCACTCTAATAACATTTTACATTAGCAGGTCTCGTGGCCATCTTCTTTTCAGGCGCTTCGGAGGATTGTCAGGAATGGAAGATGATGCAAGGTTAGAAACTAGGGGGTTTGAGTTAGGGAGTTTATAATGGAAGGAGTGATATCTGGATCGGACTAGATCGGTTTCATAGAGAACATTACGGTCTTCATGTATGATTTTATTTGTGACAAAGTAAGGAGCATTGAGGATATTACGAAGGATTTTGGATTGTAAGGATTGGATGCGAGAGGAATTCGAAGGTTTAGTGGAGCCCAAAGCTCAACTCCATATGTCCAGATCGGCCTTATTACAGTCATGTAGATCAGTCTTTTGTAATGAGTTGGAAGATTAGACCGTTTGTTTAGTAAGTGCTGTAATAGTCAAAATCGACGTACAGTTTCCTGTCTTTTCAGTCTTGTGTGAGGATTCCTAGTTAGTCGTTTGTCCAGATGTAGTCCAAGGTAGCGGATCTGTGTTACAGGGGTAAGAGTAACATTATTAAATGGAATTGTAGGGTAGTCGGTAGGTTTACGACGAAGGGTAAAGGTGATTTGATGGGATTTGTTGGAATTTATCTTAATTCTCCAATTTCGACACCATTCTTCGAGGGCTGTGTTATGGGATTTTCAAATGTTAAAACCAGGTACGTGACTAAAACATGTAGAATCTGTGCTTAGGACTTGATTAGCCTCAGGTCTTGGTTTTTTTGCGATAAATATTTTTAGAGAATTAATCTTTTTTCGATTATGATTTTATTCCTTTGATACTTAATTAGTTGTAAAGTTATTACGTTTGTTCAAAGTAGACATCAGATACTAATTACAATTTAAATTAAATTGAAGTTATGTGGAGAACTTTTAAAAATATATTCTTTTTTTTTTTCAAATGTAAATAATTAAATGAATATATTTGAAAACCACTGGCGACTAAATAAATACATTCGCAGGAAGAGTCAATTTAAAATTCATTATATTCGCTTATATTGTAGGAATAAGTTATCAAAGGGCCTATTTTAATTTTGAATTATAATGAACTGCCGGGTTTAATGTTCGAGTGAAATAAACAGCCAATTATAACTTTAAATTCTATATTCAAAACATTTTGTTTTCACTAATGGATTTTTTTTTAATATACGAGTAATTTTGTGAAATTCCTTCTTCTTTGTAAATTCTTTATTTCTATTTTCATTTACAATCGATTTTCTCTGGCTTTTCCCCCCTTATCAGGATGATTGTGATATTTTTTCTTTATAGTTTTATTTTTTACTCAATAGTGCAATAGTGATGCTAAATATCATACAATATTTGCTTGTACTAAACCAATATGATAAGAGAAGTTTCTGTGTAAATTAATGTAAAAATTGTCGACTATTGATAATTATATCTAAAAAAAAAAAATGATAAAAGAAAGATATCCCAATATGTTCTTATGATTACTAAAAAAAAAGTTGATTGTAAATGAAAAAATTAATAAAAATTTATAACACAGAAGCAATTTCACAAAATAACTTATATAATTCTTTATTTGATGATAAGTTAATTAAATAACATCAAAAAATAACTTATACTATTATATATTTTGCGATATGTTCATTTTACCTTAATCATAACGGTATTAATTGGAAAATTATTTTGAAATCTTGCTTGATTTATCAGTTTTTGGCCTCTCAGCGGCTTTAAAAAACAATAACAATAAAATAAATGAAAAATTTATTTTAATGATAAAAATGGTAATGTTTATAGATAAACAATTTTAATAAAAAAAAAAAAAAATATTATGTTGTGTTTTATTAACATTAATAAGAACTGAAAATGTCCCAGTAACATTGCTTTTGTAATCTTTTCCAAATTCATATTAATTATGATCGAAAATATTTCTTTTAATACTTATAAATTACATATTGTAAAATCGTTTTAATTGAAATATAAAATGAATCTGACTATATTTATGTTTCAAGTACATTAAAAATGCTTACATACTGTTTTTTTTAATTTATTAGATAACATATTTTGTAGTGAATAGATCGTATTCATTCTGGACGTTATTCCAAAATAATGTAATTTTTTTGTATATTTTAATAATTTTTGGAGATGTTTGAAAACTGTTAAATATGACTTGATTTTCTCAAATTGTTGAGTTTATTTTTAATTAAATTAATATTTTTATTACATTCTGGCCTTTGAGTAATATCTGTAGGATTTAGTCCATACTGAATCGACCGAACCAAACTTGATCGATGGACACAAAGTTCTACTATATGCTGTTCACCACAGTTCCATAGATAGGGTGTAAAATATTTACTCCACATACATATACTTAGGCCATTAAATATTTACTCCATATACATATACTTAGGCCATTAAATACTCAAATTAATGACATTTGTTATGGTTTCGTCACTTTCGTAAGACTTCAAATAAAAGACGCCAGGTCTCAAATAAAACCTAATTACAAACTCGTCAACGTCAAATTCAGGTTACGCCTGTAATAAAGTGTCTTACTTTTGATTTATATTGAGAAATGAAATTCTGAAAGATAAGTTGCGGTATTCCATTGGATTATAAATTATATATATTGAAAATTAAAACCATTGGATTCATGTGTCGTGTCGTATCTCAAAGTATGATTTATCTACCACATTGAAATATTGTATCTCTGTTTCTGTAATAAAAGTTCCTCTAGAAAGTGTAATTGAAAGTTTCTTGTTATATAAGTAATGAATGATACACTACAAATATTTGTATTTTTTAAAGTTTTATATAACAAAATTTTTTTAGGATTGTTGAAATACTTTATAGTATATATAACATAGCATTTATAGTGTAGTGCAAGCAATACAACAGCCTTAATTCCGAAAAAAATGTTTTTTCAGTTATTTCTTTATTTCGTATGTTATGCATACGCTTATTTATTGGTTGATAACATAGTTATAAAAAAACAAAACAAATTTGATTTGATAATTTTGGCCTTTTTTCGCAAATCCATAATATATATACCCATTTTGTAGCTCAAAAATCAATATCATCATTCATAGCACTTAAGATACTCAATCATCAAAATTTTTATAGTATCAAAATGCCTTTAGAATATACTATATGCAAAAAATCAGACCCTACTTGTTCATTTGAATTTCAAATATAAAATGTAAGTTTAATTATTTAACTATGTGTTAAGTGACTTTTTATTGCCGTGATGTAATCTATTTGTATCTTCAGATATTGAGAAAGGTCATCTTTCCAAGAGTACCAAAACCATTTGATTTACCAAAGTATACCTGACCGTTAATTAGTAAATATTTAAATTTGAAAAATGTGGAAACTCTTTTCTGCAAGTGAAATTATCTAATTGATTTTTGTGCTAAAAAAAATGGTATCATTTATCATAATTTGCGAAATATCTTTTCGTGAATAATCGTCTGTGGTAGAATCGATGGTCATTTTCGGTTTTACCACAAAAAAACAACAAAAAAAACTTGTAGATCAGCAGAATTTATGAAATATTTTTGTTGGTCAACTTCATTATCTTTTTTACAAATAATGTTTTAATCGTTTAATATTATTTTGAGATAAAATGTCTATGTATATGATAATGTTATAACCTAGCTGTATAAGAAAACACTTTGTACATAGTTTATCGCTTTCTTCTTTCTCTGGTTACTAAAAGAAGCCCAACACTCAGAAAAACCCGACTCAGCTGTTCCTGAGAGACACTCGATCTCGATAGAGGGTGTTTTGAGACCCCTTTCCTTGAAGAACTAGCTATCCAACCCCACCCCATGCCAATGGGACAGGGAAAGTTTATGACTCCTCGATAATTTATTGTCAAGGAATAATATATATTATGTAAGGACCCGAACGTGGCATTTCCCTTATCTGTATGATAAGTGATGTAGACCGAGTTGGTGCTATGGTTCGATACATCTTCTTCCTTGATTTGTCGAGTGTGAAGGCGAGGTTAATGAGCATAAATTATCCGTGTTAATGCACCAAATCGTAATCTGTTTGAAGAGGCTTAGTGCTCTGACGTTAAGCTATTCTATTTCATAACAGTAGCACTGCAATGCCTTGTTTGTATTGCTATATCCTCAGACGAAATTATAATGATTAAATTACATTAAGGGATTAATTTTGACTGATCTTTAACAATTTTAGTTATTATGTTTGTGGATATTATGCTGCACGCATGAAGTAGGTGCTGTGTTCGTATTGACCAATTACGAATTAAATTTTGTCTACTCTTGTTAAGAATTTGATCTGATTTAGCCCAAGTGGTCGGCAAATTTAAGCTGAAGAGCTATGTTTCTATTTTAATAAATATTTTGCAATATAATTTAAGAAATAAATTATCGATACAATAGTAAATAAATAAGTTCGCATTTTAGTAATTGAGAATAATTTGTTTGCATACCTTATAAAAAGTTTCATGCAATGTTAGTTCTCATCAAATTGTTTATAATAATTTATTTTTTATAATATTCATGTTGGAAACCGTTTATCAACTCTCATTTGCCAGGTCTATGTTAGTATCACTAGATTTTAACTGGTTTGAATCTGATAACATCCTCTCGGCTTTGAAAATAATTCCATCTGTCTTCTGTAAAATTTTGGTAGCAGTCAGCATCTTATTTAAAAGAAAATGGCATTTTCTCGCTTTAAATTTTGAAATCTGATTTACATGACAATTATAAGGCCTATCTGGAAAGCGTTGAGCTTTGGGGCTCCACTAAACCTTCGAATTCCCCTCGTATCCAATCCTTACACTCCAAAGTCCTTCGTAAAATCCTAAATACTCCCTACTTTGTCACAAATAAAATCATCTACAAAGACCTTAATGTTCCTGAAATTTACTTGATGTATTTATGTACAGTTGTAAATATCAATAAATAAATTATAAAAAAAAATATTTGAAATGTATGACATAAATTTTGATTTCCAAAACCTTATAATAATATTAATTGAATTTCTAATAAATCTAGGGAAAGTGTTTTTATTTAAGTATTTCTTATTATATTACATAAGTACACAATACTGGGATGATTAAATACTGTCTGCCTGGGAGATTTTATATGAATGATCCTTAAAACGTTTCTAGTATTCAAAGCTCATTTCATTTACAAAAATACCTTATTCCAATATTTACCATTTAAAATATAGATTACATTTTATTTTATAGAAATATGCTAATCTCTAAAAGCACTGTTGTCATTTTGAGTAGATGAAATCTTAATTCGTTTAATTTACACTTTACCTTTGAGGGATTATATGATAAAAAGAGAGGTTGTCCAGAACCTCTTGTAATCTCTCTAGAAAAAAATCGTTAAATTCTTTTTTAAATTGCTTTTTGTAAAAAATAATTATCAATTTTGATATTCGTGTGATAAACCTGAAATATGCAATCTTCACATTCTACATCATTGGCCTAAAACACTTGTTTTCTTTCTAAAGAAATACTGCCTTCTGAAGGCGGCATATTAAAACATAATTACTTGCAAACATAAAAAAAAAATGTATTAGATAGCCGCATCAATATCCATATCTCCATGGTACAAGTTCCCGATTCCTGACTTAAACCAAGTCACAATTAAGTGGTGGTACCTGATCCATCAGTAGGTTCCCACTGACCATATCACCTCACCGTTAGTCAGTACTATCTATCCCAGTAACGAACCAAAGACCCTTCCTGGATGGTATTAGTACGTAGATTGTATTTTTGTTTATACTGCAGAAGCGTTCATGTTTTCATTGTTATTAGTTGCACAAATTATTTACTTTTTTTAAAAATAATTTTAATAACAGTTATTTCTCTGTGTATACAGTTTAGAGTTTGCTATTTCACTACATGATACTTATTAACTTTTGTATAAAACCTATACATAGGTAGCTAAACCTTTTTTGGGTCTAAGCCCACTTGTACAGCAATTCTTTTCTAATCTGCATGTTTTGGATTGAAAAAAATATTAAACAAAATAAAAGTTATTTTTAATTTTATATAACTGAATTATAATTTTCTTTTTCTATTGATGATCTTTGATACTGTTTTTTCCCCATTTACTCCTGCTATATAGATTAGGGAGGGAGTGAGGAGATTGTAGCTTCAGTGTATATAGAGGCTTAGCTCGGAGGGTCCAGGATGTTAATGAATTATCAAGTTAGCATCGTCTTCTCCTAAAATAGGGTTCGTGGTGAACTCAGGTCTACTACCGGTTCGAAAGATATTATCCCTTCTATTATTAACATAGTTTAGTTCAAATTAATGTGGCATATTTTATTTTAGAAAATGAAAGTGCGTTGGTCCGGGCAGAGTTCAAAATTGTGATTCAAAATAGTACAAACACTGTCTATAGTTTTTTTAGTTATAATAATTAAACTATTTATAGTTCGCTTTAAAAAGTTACAAAAACTGTATCAGTTTTGATAGCCGATATCTCTGAAGTCCTGTAAGTGGGGCGAACCTTTAATGTATCATAAATAGTTTGTGGGTTCCTGACTCTTTCGTACTTAGTCAACTAAACGCTAACGCTAAAGATCATTATTTTTATTTTATTATATCTACTTTCTTTTTTAAACAATATTTTTATATTTTAATATCATCTTACCCAGTATCATTATATTATTTTAGAGAAACGGTGATACATTATCCACAAAGACGTAATAATATCTTGTGACGAGGATATTCTATTCACATTTCAAAAATAATAGAGTTCCATAAATTCCCCCCGTCTTATTAACTTAGGAATTCCACCTTTATCTCTTATCTGTAATCTCTACAATGGAGGGTTATGCTTCGTATAGCTTCTTTTATATAGTATGTTCGGGTTACAGGTGTGGGACGTAAAACAACCTACCATCTGGTTTCTAAAATGTCAACTACTTTGATGACTTAGGACACGTAGATGACCTTTTGCCGACACGAACTGGACCAAATAAAAAAACTGGAATGGTTCTTTACACCTGTATTGTGGTCCGATTTAACCACCATAGTCAGGGTCATATTCCAAGAGGAAATATAATTAAATTTATTTCGTCCCTAGGTTTCAATAAGAAATCAGAGCACTCTTGAGATTTACCGTTTCAAACATCGTTTTATAAGTTGCCTATATATATTTTTATAGCTCTGAGGGTTCTCAAGAAAAAATATCTTAATACTTCATGTCTGCTTTATTTTAATCTTCTGGGAAATGTTTCGGACATTATATAAGAAGTATTTACTTCATACAAATCTTTACATGTGTTTTTAGTTTTATATTATTCATAATTAAATTGAAATAGTCGATATTGATAAAAATCACTAAACCAATTGAAAAAACCCATTTTAAAAAAAATATTTACCTTAATTATATGATGTCTTACATCCTCCTTTTAAGGGATTTGTCCTGATTATAAAATTTAATCTTTATTCTCGAAGTTGATATTGCTGTGTCATGACATTTAGCAGATATATTATATATATTTATTGCTTATATTTTTAATAATACCTATTTTTCTATCATCTATCATCTACTTATTATTCTCTTGCATATTGGACTATGCTTATTTATTTTTTTGAAAGGGCTTTGCCTAATTCCAACACTATGTGTTATTATTCATTTTGTTTCACATAGCATTTATTGGTCCATTTTATGAAATATTCATTTTGTTAATGATCTAAATGTTGATCTGTTCTTTTTATATCATGCGATGTTTACTACATCTTAAATATTTTTAGCAGTGTATATAGTTTAAGAAATAAAGTAAATTAATTTTTTTTTTATTTGAAAAAATAAAATGCTTAGGCATCAGCGGTTAAACCATTGCTTCTATTTTTTAAAATAATTAATGCTTAATGCTAACTAAACTGACTTGCCTAAAGGCTCAATGCCGATACCACCAGTCGCTCTTTACATAATCCGTCCAGTAACGCCCAATAATCAAATAAGTAGTTCAGGAAATTCAATTATTTTACTTTAAAAGTTTATTTTATAAAAATGAAAATCACAAAACTATTATTTTTTATCATAGCTATGCAAAATCTGTTTTATTCCTATAAATATTCCATTAATTTATCTTCTCTTTTTTTTATATATGTATAAACAGAAACTGATAGCAGTGGCCCTTATGTAGATAAGATTGAGCCTCTTGGATATGATCGTATCGTAGTCAATTAGCGTTAATGATGCTGTTGTTTTGCCTACTCTAACATTTTTATTGATAGCTAATTTATAAATAGATTGCTTTTATACGAATAAATTTATACACATTTCCATTTGGTGTGCTTACCTATATAATTATATTATTAAAAATCATATTATTGGATGAATAAAGTAGAAAAAAAATTACTGCTAGAAAACGGACTTAATTGGATTATGATATAGTGTTATGAGTTCTTTACTTTAAATATATATTTAATAGATTATACATTAAAACAAGTTAAATTCAGTTACTGATTAAGGTAACTTTATACTACACAACACAAAAAATTAATTACTACCTCCTCGTAAAGCTATAGATCATTTAATAATAAATCGGTTATCTCTGTCAAACAGACACTTTGGACTAAATATAAAGGACTAACTTGGAATCCTCATACAAGACAGAAAACTGCTCTTCGATTCCGTCAGTTACTCACAGTTAGCTACACTTGCTAGGCAAATGGCTAAAACTTACAGTCAATTAGAAAAGACCAATTTACACAACTGTAATTAGGCCCGTTTGAACTCACGGAATTGACCTTTTAGACACCATTAAACCATCGAATTCCTCTCGTATCCACTCTTTACAATCCAAAATCCTTTGCAAAAACCTCAATGCTCCTTATCTGTCATTAAGAACTTAATGTTTTATATGTAGGTTATCTAGCCCGAACCAGATACCAATCCTTCCATGATAAACTCCCTAACAACTCCCAAAACCACTAGTTTTAACCTTGTTTTCTCTAGTGATCCTGACAATACTGCAAGACAACTAAAAAGAATATGGCCTCGAGACCTCATATAGAAATTTTATTGGAGTGGGTATTGTATAACCCCTTGTTGTGTGGGTTGTTTCTTCACAAATCTTTCATGTCACTAAAGCATTTCACGTTTATTTATTATATTTTTAGCTTAAATACAGTTGTAAATTTCAAGGTATAAAAACCGAAATTGATTAATTTATTCTTAAACATATAATATTGAAAGGGACAAAGATATTATTACTAAAGCATATTTAAACTAGGATTGAGTATCTAATGGCAGATTACTGACATTTATGTATATTTTATATTTATTTTTTTATTTATATCTATTTAATAACTTTTTCTTGTTTCAGGTAAGTTCCAGCATTGATTGATGAAATGTCTTTGTGGTATGAATATTTTTAAATTTATTTTCAACTGCTACCGAAGTTTTGTCAACACAATTATAACTGTTTTGAGGGAAGTAAGATGGACGACCAATGTAAATTTTTATCCCTAAAACTAATATTCAATTATGTTTTTGTATTTTCATGCCTATTTACTTTAGTATTTTCGTCTATTATCGCAAGGTATATGAAAATAAATCTGATAAATATATTTAGGGTTGGGGCACAACAAAATCTTTATTTTATCAACTAAAAAAATTAGAGAAGGGATTTGAATCTTAGTAGTTTTAGATTCAATTGAATTTGATGGTATGTGTCAATCAGATTATTTAAATTTATTTGGAACCATTACCAGAAAAATAAAATCAGGAAAAAAGTGATCGAAATAACATTCAAACTTTATTTTAGTTCGTTTAATTTACGATGTTAATTCAAGATTTTCGATTATTTGTTTTTGAAGATATTAAAAAAATAATTAGTAAATACATGTGTTCGGTAGGAATTAATTTTTTTTTCTATATATTTTTTTAAATTCTATATATTAATAATTTGTAAATTTTTCTATAATTATGTTATGGAATTAAATATAACTGTTATTTGTTATTATTATTATTGTCCTAAATAAGTAATTGTAATATTTAATACTAAAACTTTATATTTATATTACATTTCAAAAATATAAATAAATGAAAACAGTTATTGTTTGAGCTTTACTTGTACACACTCACACTGAATGTTGTCAGTTGTTACGATTTTAGCATTATGGTCTTGTGTCTCTTTTTGGTCCAGCCCCAGTATTTTCTCATGAGCGAACTTGATAATCAAGTTTGTTTATTTAAACTTGTTATTAGAAATTAAAGCAGTAATGTGTCTAAGTATTATTGTTGTGCTGTTTGGTGTACATTTTAGTTTCTCGTACTAAACACGAAGACCAAGGGTAGACTCCTGTTTTCCAACAAACTTTAATGCAGAAAAAAACGAAATTCAATGTTTGACAACTCCTAATTGAGTTTTTTTTTTTTTAATAAATAAGTAATTATCAGAGATTTATTTTTCTTAATTCCTAATTCTTGTAAATTCATTAATTTGTAGACATCTCTTTTTTTTTGCTTTAATGAATGGTGTAATAGTCTTTATTTTCCATTATATCTGACACCATTACACATCTGATATGTGTATATGAAAACTGAAACTTGAATATCCAGAGGTGTGGTGATTATGAAGATGAATTAAATACATTTACTGATGTAATATTTATCTTATAGTTACTATGAGCACGGATGTCATCTCTAAGAATGAGTACATAACAATAAAATACATAAATTAAACATTAAAACCGATCATTAATTAAAACTCAGATAATTACTATTTTTATTAATTTAATATTATTTATTTTTATTTTTATTTTTTTGGAAGAGAGAAAATTAGTTTTAATATTATTTGTTACAATCTGCTTTATTTTGGACAAATATAATAATAATTAATGACAGTTTTATTTAATTTCATAGCACAATAATGAACAAATTTACAAATTATTAATACATAAAATTAAAAATAAATAAATAAAGCAGAAAATTCAATTACTGTGGAAAACAAACTGTTTTTATTTATTTCTTTTTTAATATCTCTAAATTCAAATGAAGGAAACTCTTGAGTAAACATCATAAAGTGAGCAGACCTAAATAAGGTTAAAAAGGTTTTTCAATTTCGTTTTACTGCTTTTAAATTTTATTTTTCTGGAAATGGTTCCAAATAAATTGAAATATTTTGATGGAATATACCATCAAATTAAATTGAATCTACAACCACACTGCTATTCAAATCTCCCCCTACCCCGTCGTCTGATTTTGTTATCTGATAATATAATGATTTTGCTATGTCCCATTTCTACAGGTATTAAAGTTTTTTTTTTTTTCAATGTTCGCTCTCGTAGGTATATAGTCCTTTCCTTCATTCTATTTTAACTCACTACCAATAAATCAATATTAAAAAAGTTGATTTTGTATATTCCCCCTCTTAGATTTCATTTGGTGGTGGTGATAAGTATTATGGCCCCTCTTTATTTTTAATTTCTTTCCAGTTCAGAGCTTGTTAAAAAAAAAAAAGTATTGAAAATATTGTTGACATTATTTCATCTTCCTCCCTCATTTTTTTGAACTAGTTTATAGTATAAAACGGAGTATTTAGGCATGGTAACTAAGATTTGTGGATAATAGATTTCATTTCGAGAAATGGTGGAGGGAAATGATTGGTAGAGTACGTTACATTTCATAAATATAACGTTAAAACGGTAAGCTCCTGAATATTATCTCACTCTTTTGTTTTTTGTTTTTTATTACTAAATTATAATTTCGTATCAAAACCTTTCTATTGAATTATAATTAATTTTAAATATCTGATGATATTTAAACTTTAATTATTTGTGATTCTAGACAATACCTTCAAATTTATAAAAGATGTGTGTAGTTTTCTATCAAAAGTCAATATACTTACTTTTGAAAACTTATTATTTAAAAATAATTTTTGGAGCATCTTATGTAAATTATATTCATATTCATCTTGTGTAAGTTATGTCTATATTGAAAGAAAATGTTTATATATAACACCTATTTGGCTGAAATGAAATAAAATTTTAAATTTCGAAATAAACTGAATATGAATTTGGAACATTTTAATTTGTCATTAAAATCAGTAATTCAAATACAAAAGTAATGGTTTCAATGACAAATTAAAATTTTATTTCGATATTTTATTGGTATTTTATTTTTTTAAGATTTATAGGTATTTTATTAATTTAAGATTATAGGTATTTTATTTATTTAGATATTTGTACACAAGTGGATCTTTTGATAAAAAAAAACTCATATTAGTATATGAATGTTGTTTTAGAGACATTGGAGAACACATTTTTCATACAGTGTAACTAAAATCTTTTGATTGCTAAAATATTTTTATTTAATGGACCTATGTACAGGAGTGATTTAAAATGCATAGGCGTTCTCTAGTAGCTGTGAAAACACGCGCATAACACGACCGTAGCTTTTTAATCAAACTTTAGATTACTTTGGTCGTTCCATGTTGGATCGTAAAGCCTACGTGGTGAGCCCATAACATTCTGTAAATTATCTTTTGGTGTATGTCATTTTTAATGTTTAAATAAAATATTGATAAATAATAATAATAAGACAGGACTACTACAATGTTTAGTGATTAAAATAAATTTTAAATTTATTGAAAACATTTTATAAAATATTTGTATTATATATTAGGTTGGGGAAAAAAGAAATCCATTATTTTTTTCGGTAGCGATCGATATCTCGTTACGTATCGATCAAACAATTTCAGATATATGCGCGTTGTCAAGGTGACATTTCACACTTAAAAAAATCATTTGCGGTTTTTTGTTTGGTCCATTCAGTTGTGAGTTACAGGGTGTTAAATATGGAAGTCAACAAAGAGAAAATTCGATACATTTAACAGTTCTTTTTTTTTATAAAGGCGAACATGCAAGCCAGGTGGCTGAAATTGTGAATGGTGTTTATGGTCCCGATACTGTAACAGCTAATTAAATGCAATTTTGGTTTCGTCGATTCCGTTCGGGTATTTTTGATGTTAAAAACGCACCTCCCACTGCCAGACCCATTCGAAAATATCAATAAAATCACAGAAATAATCAGTCAGTAGCCGTAACTGAAGATAGACCATAAAACAGTTTTAAACCATTAGCACAAAGCTGGGTTCAAAAAGAAGCTTGATTTTTGGGTGCCACACCAATAAATATGATGGATCGAATTTCCATCTGTGAAGCCCTGCCCAAACGGAATGAAATCGACCCATTTCTGAAACTGATGGTGACTGGAGATGAGATATGGATCACACATGACATTGTGCGAAAACGATCGTGGTCAAAGCATCTCAAACGGTGACCAAATCAGAACTAACGACCAGTTCTGCTGTGCATTTGGTGGGACTGGAAAGGAATTATTTATTATGAGTTGCTTCTATATGGCCAAACACTTCATTCGGATCTTTATTGTCAACAACTAGACTGTTTGAAGGTAGTGATTGACCAGAATTGGCCAACAGAAGAGGTGTCGTGTTCCAGGCCACACACACCTATAGTGACTCGCCAGAGACTGCGGGAGCTTAGTTGGGAAGTTTTGATGTATCCATCATATAGTCCGGTCTTGACACCAAGCGATTATCTTATTTTTCTTGCATTGCGAATTTTCTTGGTGATGAGAAATTGGCATCAAGAGAAGACTGTGAAAATCGGTTACTAGAGATTTTCGGCAATAGGAGCGAAGACTTCTGAGGAATTATGAAGCTTTAAAATGGCAACAAATTATTGGACAAAACGGTGTATATTTGACTCAAATCGGACAAACCGAAACAGTTGCATGTATATCGTGCTGTAGCAATTGATGTCTTCATTCTGAAAATGGACATTATTAGTGATACTTAAATTGCTCTAGTGAGAGACAGTTTAAGCTAAGTTCGTATTCCAGTGTTATTTAACTATATAATATAGTTTTACACATTTCAGGCAACCGCCTTATCTTTCTACAATTAAGTAATTTACCTCTTTAATAATTAATTTTAATTATATTTGTGTAATATAGTTCACTACTACCCTGTGGTGGTACCCTGGAGTGTGACAGATTGTATTATTTCATTAAAATGTTTAAAAAATAAGAATTGTTTTGTAATTATATTTTAGTAAATAAAATTACCATTTAGTTATTAATTTTCTTAATTTCATCTTTTATAAATTAGCAACTATCTGTTATCGTACTTTGGATTGTTAATTATTCGTTTTACATTCCAATATATTTTTTATTTTTATAGTCTGGATTAACTGAGTGCTTGGTTAGATATACATAAGCAGTAATGCGGGTCAATAAAATTAGGAAAAGAGCAGTATAATTGTGTTTTCATTCTAATAAGGGCGATAATATTTACAGAATAAAAATTATACCAACACTCTCATGTGCTTACTTTTGAAGTACTTAAAAATTAAACATTTTTTTTAAAAACTCCTCGATATATTTTTGCAAATAATTGTTATATTGACAGAAGAAGAAACAATTGCAGATGAGTGGTTTTTTTTTTCAGGGTTGAGGGGCGGGTGATAGAATTAATTCTATTCACAATAAATTTTTATTTTGCTATAAAAATTCGTATTTTAGAGTTTCCTCAGGTGCCATTTACGACCGTCAACTTTGTTCCTGCCTACAATTCAACAAAATGTAACTAAGCCGTGCACATATGATAGTGATTTGGGTTAGATCGGGCACGCTCAGCGGTCTCCGTTTTCCCAGCTTCTAAACTGCTGTATCTATTTCGACATGTTTTGCCTTTAGCTAATTATCAAATTCTTTTGTAGTCCATATTTTACTGTTAACAATACACAATGTTCAATTATTTCAAATAAACAAAATCAAAGGTAGTTTTTGAAAATTCGGTATTTAAGCCCTGCTAAACTACTTCTGAAAACTAGCTGGTATAAAAGATAGTTTAAATTTACATTATCAAGTTTAATCGAAAAATGTTTTTTTGTTTGTTCTTTAAATCTAAAAAATCTGTAAAGTAAAGTCTTAACTTTGTAATATCACGGTGATATATTAACCTTAAATACGTAATTGCTGTTTCTTAAGTCTTTTAGTTTTTGAGCTGGACTGTATCTACGCACGCTCGCAAACCTTATATTTCCTTGGAAAACTTAAATTTAAGATTATGCCTGATTGAAATACTTTTATTTCATATATCTTACCTCAATAGTTTTATATTGCGTGGCTCTTACATATATGGTAAGTATGTGTATTAAATTACGCATTAAAACCTAATTTTTGATAGTTATTTTATTTCTCTGTTCTTTTTTTTCCCCCCTTTTTTTGTTGTGATTCCAATTTCTTTTATTATTTTGTTCATTTTGAGTAGTGTAATTATCTTTTTTTTTATCTTCTAGTCTTTTTCGCTCTCCACACAGTAGGTAATATATGCAAATTGAACCTCGTTACAAAAACAACTGGTGTTGATGACTGCAAGGTTTTTCATCTTTGTGGCATAATTACTGTCAGTTTAATTATCCAGTTATTTTTCATAATGTTTTCTTCATTATGGCAATAAAACACTGCTTTTGACATAAACTACTATTGTTCTGTCAACGTTAATCCTCAAGAAAAAATCTAAAAGTGGTTCTGTATTGCAGGTGATAAAAAGACTATTCGATTGAATCAATTGTATAGCTGTTTCGCACCATGTATTCCAATCGCATCGCAAATCTGCTAATTACAAATGTGGGTTTTCATTAACCCCAGTTCAATCAGTTGCCCTTTGGTAACATAGAAGACATCATTAATATGATTAGAAATCTCAATTTCAGGATTCTGTACAAAGCCGACTATATATATTTTTACTTTTGATTTTGATTAAACTCGTCACGTCAATCTACAATTAAATCTTTAATATCAGCTAGGTTTTATCATCATTTAAATAGTCTGTCAGACTTACATAACAAATTATTACATATTCTACGAAATCACATTTAATTTTATTTATTTTAAAACAAAAATAAACATTCCTTATTGCTAGAAATAATAAGCGAAGGATAAATATGATATATTAAACAAAATGGATTTGATAGCTATTACGTAATAAAAAGACGAATGCGCTATGGGAATATTGCTCGCTTGAATTGAAACTGAACCTGCTTAACGTTCCATCAATAAACATATTACTAAATAAGTAAAAAAATTCGTCTAAAAAGAGAATGATAACGTTTAAAAATCAATATGAAGTTACTCAATACTATAATGCTTGAATAGTTTTGGTTAACTGTTAATAAAAAAATGAACTATTTATATGCTTTAATAAATCAAATTTAACTATAAAAAGCAAATGAGATAGAGCACTTTGCCATAAGGGTGTTGTGGTGAGTGGCCAGAGTCAAGTAGCGACCACCAATTATATGATGGAACCCACTTTACAGTATGTGAGTCAGATCCAATACAGCTGAGTGTGCTTCAAAGCAACTCGTTAATAAAATAACTAAATATAAATGTTAAAGTTAAGTAAGAATCGTTATAGTTATGTTTATGGTAAATGTTAAGCCGTATGATATTCAGGTGTATACCTTTTTATTTTTATTAATCTCATAATTAAACAAATTTGAAGAATATCAATACATTTAATATTTTTAAAAGAATGCATTCCAGTCAAAATTATTTCTAAATAGCTATTATTTTCAATTTAGTATATTAAAAACACGTTTTTCTTTCTTTTTTTTTCAAATATCTATTGATAATTCAATGTTTCTAATTTATTAAAAATTATATAAGAAAGTTTCACCAAATAATAATAATTGAAATAATTATGTGAGATTATTTCTAACTTAAATAAAAAAAAATAAACATAAAAAACAAAGATTTTGATATGCTATTAAATACTTAATATTATGCTTGCTAATATAATATTTAATAGTTATTGTTTAATTTATTTATTGAAATTGGTTTCACGTTGATCCATATACCGATGGATTTAAATGTTTAGAGAAACGTAGGGTAAGGAGTTATTAAGGAAAATACATTGCCCGAAGAACGATTGATGGTTTATAAAATAATTTTTTTTAAAATTCTTGCGGACATAAAACGATTAAATTAAAAAATATTTTTTGTAAGCAATGCTTCTTTTGAGCTGCAAATAGCCAGATTTTAATATTTTTGTATTCAACTATCCGTTCGAGCAGTGGTTCCCAAGCTGGGTTCTGGGAAATCCTTTTTAATGAATACATTCCACGTCAGCTCAACACATTTTTGAACCTTGCCATGTTCTTATTATTTTGCATAGGTGTTAGGAGGTAATCCTAGCCTTTCTGAACTTTTGCTTAAAATATGGATCCCTTTATTTGTATCAAACGGTAATGTACAAGTTCTACTATTTTTCTACTTTTATCAGAAGGATTTCACCATTTTCCTACATCTACCGAAAGGGTTCCACCACCCTTATATAGGTTGGGAACCAATGCATTAGGGAATGATTTTACTCCATTGTAGAGTAGCAGAAATATAGGATGTTATCCCGGGCAGAGCGTGGATTATTCTGGAAGTAGAGGAAGGAATTCTCGACTCCTTTTGGGTTAAGTGGCCCTTCTTATTCACTTGAGGCTCCCGATAATCTTTACGGCTTTGCCTTTAGCTTTTGCTTCGTCTTGACTTTTCCTATCCTATCTTCGATATCCCTTTTCACGATAGGCTTCTTGTCACTCTTCATTATGTTAGAAAAATGAAAAAGCAAAAATGAAAACTGAGAGAAAAAAATTGCTAAAAAAATAAATAACGATTTTATTTTGAAAGTCATTCCAAAGTAATTATTATTAACTATCAATATAACTTATGATTTTACTTAAATATGTTTTATGGAAAATTATCAATCATCGATGATAGATTCATAATTAAAATGCCCAAAGACTGTTGTTTGGTGTGTAATATTATTGTTAATTATCTGAAATTTAATGAGTTTATTTTTGTTCTCATTTTTTTTTAATTTATTTAATTTCTGACTTAAGAAATTAGTATAGATTTTATTTTAATATAGTTTTATTTTAATTTTTTTCATTATGTTAGTTAGAGTTTAATTGTTTAAATATGTAATTATTTTATTTTTATCTAAATTTATTTATTTTTTTTATCTTGCATATTTTGTTACGTTTTATTATATCTATTTATATTTTAATCACTCCTTCCATTATACTCCCTAACCACTCAAACCCTCTAGTTTCTAACCTTGCATCCTCTTTCAATCCTTCGAGGCGCCTGAAAAGATGGCCAGCTAATGTAAAATGTCATTTGAGTGCTACCAATGGGTAGTTTCTCTACACGCGTGTAACAATCCATTTTAACTTAGATCAGATTTACTAAATGTATTATAATATACAGTTGTAAATAGCAATAAATAAATATTTAAAAATAATATTTTTAATTTATACATTCATATTTTTAGTTTTTTATATTTGATTAAAATTAGAAAAAAATGTAAATGTTAACAATAGTACTCAGCTATTGTTAACATTTACATTTTCTTTTTTGTTTATATGATATAAATGGATATTTAAAACGCTAATATTTATTGCCTCAATCTTATGTAAATGTATTTGAAACTTACACAAAGATGTTGGTATATATTTAAAGGAAACCTGAGAAATAGAAAAATCTTAGTGTGCAAAAGAAAAGAAAAAAACTGAATTATAACTACAAAGAAAACCGTTTGTGCAAGTTATTTTTCTTCTTAATCTTCTTTTATTGTCTCTGAACAAATACAATATATACACTTGATAAATATTTACACTAAGTGTATATATTGTATTTGGTCAGTGATATTAAAAGGAGGATGAGAGAATAAAAAACTTACACTAAATAATTTTCTTTGTAGTTTGTTATAGTTTAGTTATTATCTTCTGTTGTTTTTTTTTACACTAAGATTTTTCTATATGTTCTTTTTTCGATTATTATGTTATTTTTATCTTTTATGTTTTGTTTGTTATTTTACTTACTAGACCGTCTCCGTTTGTATATCTCTAGGCTATAACGGAGGTAAATAAATAAAATAAAAATATCCCCATCTTCTTGTATAAATTTGTGAAAAATTATCATAAAAAATGTATTCATAGATTTACGTATTATTACTTATGTAATATAAATATAAAATATTATATTATTAAAACAATTCTTTGTAGAAAAAAGGACAAAAAAAATTGATGATTGAATATATAAAAATATTAAAACGAACAAAAATGTTTGTGAACGTAATGAATGAATGAATTAGACAGTTGTAATGAAAAAAAAAATATATATATATACACACACATAAATATATAGAGTTTTTTCACAGTGCGTGTGCGTGCGTGCATCACAAACACATTGAACAACCCAGTTTGTAACAATCGGTACAATTTTTACACAGTGTGTTGTTCACTATAGATTTAACATAAAAATAAGTTCAATTAAATATTAAAACTATACCCGAAGTTTAATAAATGATATTGACATGGTTCTTTTACCAAAATAATTGTTTTTCAGGGCAGATTTGGGGGAAATATAGGCGTTATATGAACCGTTGAGATCAAAAGCTGTGTAAGTCGATCTGTTCTTATTAAAAATGCTTTAGTAAAAAAAAATTATTCAATTAATTTCTGAGTGCATTAACTTAAAATTATTTTTAATAGTTGGATATGCCTGTGACTGACTGGTCTTAACAAAGAAAGCACTTATCCATTATTCAAAACTTTATAAAACTTCCTCTGAAGTGTTGAATTTCTCAAGGTTCTAGTTTTGCCTTACTACTTTTGCATTCAACGCTCAAAAATTGCTTTTTGGCTAATTAAACCTAAAGAAATGTTTAAATCATTTAGTTAATTTGCCTTATTGGTACGCTTTTACATAAAAAAGTAGTTGCATATTTTTATTTAGCACACTGAAGAAAGTAATATATTTCAAAGAGAATTTTTAATAACATTTGTTATTATTATATAATAAAATCAAAATATTGATATTACACAATAAATTTTGTATCGAAAAAGTATGGATATAACAACTATTATGTATGTTAAATAGTTTTTGTAGAAATATGTGATTGTCAAAATGTTTTTTACGAATATATTTGGTTCTATAAAAAAAAAATGTGAATATTATGGTTGAAGCAAAGTTTGTAGTTGAAGAACTTTTCCCCTTCTTCCAAAAAAATTGTCTTAACGAAATTTTTAGTCTTTTTTTCTTATGTGAATCGATTTTTTGATGCGTTAAATACAAACCTGATGCTCACATTAAACAATTTTCGGTTTAGTGTATTTTACTCCTTAGAAGTTTACATTTACACTGCCCTCCTTAGATATATTTAATAGACCCTTGAATACTTTTTAATTTAATTATTAAAAAAAATGGGAATTGTATAATAATAATTGTACTTCTAGGTCTGGGTCTGAATCCGACTGTAGAAGATAATTAATTATTTATTCTATTACTGTGTATGTTCCATATGTTGCCGATTTGGCCAGAATCAGATACCAGTCCTGCCATGATAAATTTTCCAACGACCCAAAACCACTTGTTTCTAGCCTGGCTTCTCCTTCAACAACTGATAATCTTAGTACTGGCTGTTGGCAGTGATCATCAAGGTGAGGATTTTGCACAACCGTTGGACTACTGATCCTTCATGGTTTGTAGCCGTACATGATTTTTTTAAAAACCGCTCAACTTCATAGTAGTGTAAATATGCTATGTCGGTCTTTTACACTGGTTAAAGCTATCGGTATTAATGTTCCTTTTTCTCTCCTTTAGAATAACAATATTATCGCTCTTCGATAAATTGACATTAAAAAAAAATTAGGAGGAAACATCCTTGACCTTATGTTTTTATTCGAGACGCGGTCTTGATAACAAGAATAACTCGACGGAGCAGTAAATCTTATTCAAAAATCTTAAAGGTCGGTGATGCTCTGGCGCTTTGCCATGTCCTTTACAATCGGATTTATGTTATAAATTTGATTTAGAACTGGAAAATGGAGGGAGATTCGACGCCCGATAACTCGGTTACTTTATTCCGAGTCGCAATTTGAATGAAAGTCGCAATGTAGTTTATTCAATTTTCTAAATTATGCATTACATCTTAATTAAAATTTCACTGTCAGTCTACTTATAATTGAACCTACATGTGCAATAAGAAAATTGCCCATATTTTTCCCGTTAAAGTTAAATCGATGATTGTTTAATTTTTCAACAAAAACTCCTGGTACTATTTTTATCTAATAGTGGTAATTAAGAATTCTGGGCCTTAGGTTGATGTGGCTACATACATAAAATGTGGCTTATTAAACACAATATAATAAAAATACTAGTTGTCTACCTATAGTATAGGTGTGGGTCGAAATAATAAAAACAATGAAAAATAATATTTATATATTAATAAGTAACTAAATATTCTTACTATTTCACATGTTTTTTTTTTCAATTTAATTTGATAAACATATAAACAAACTCACACATTTATTTATATGCTGGTTAAAACTTCAAATTTTAATCTTTGTTTTCTTGGAGTTACTTATATAAGAAGATTATTGTAATAAATAATAATCATGCAACCTAAGTTATAAATGAATCTCTTAACTGAACCGATATATGTAAATTAAAACATATCACTTTATATGTCCAAGTAGTTTTGGTTATAATTGGAATGGTGATGTTTCTTGGATCTCTTAGTTTTAACACTTTTTTAGGACAACTAATTCTTTTTAGAAATAATTGTCCGGCAGGTGAGATCACTGAATTAGAGGATATTAAAAACGAAATTGTGATAAATATCTCCATTTGTATGCATTTCAGCAACTGAAATGGAAAATATTATGTAACTCTGTAAATGTTTACTATACAATATTATAAAATTGGCTTGATAAATATGTAAAATAAATATCTGGCATAAACAGAAAATAAATATATCATAATGTTTCTTAGAAGTTCCAGTAAATTTTAATTAAAACTTTTTAAAATTTAAATTTATTCTGCATTATGCTCAGTTATGAGAAAAACGTGTAAATTGATGAGAACTTTTTCTGAATATAGTCCAAGTGCTTTAAGAAAGCATACCTCTTGGATCTGAATCCATATTTCAAAAATCCTAAATGTGTGTAATGTGTTCACTCTGACAGTTAAAGTATACCGTCTTTTAACACTGTCTTAGAGGAATTATATATTAGCTCATTGTTTGTTTTTCTTTTAAATCGATTGAAACGATATTTTCTAATGTCCCTGAACCTTAGTCTCACTTAAGAATTAAATTTTATAGCAAATACATTTCGTACATCTGTAGGACTGTGTTACTTTTGAACAGCTAGATAGTATTTGCCAGTAGTAGTCTGTCCGAGGTACAGCGGTTCATCAAAGTGTGAAAAAAAAATAAACCCAAAATGAAACAGGTCAAACCATGTTGTTACGTGTGGTTTCTTATATTCTAATAGCTATAAAGGAATTCATCGTAATCAAACAATATTTGTGAGCCGCAGATCTAATCTTACAGACGTTATTTCGGCATTGTGGAAAAAGTGAGGTTTTAGTAGTTGTTGTTATTTCGTTTAAAACTATTCAACAAAAAATATTTTGGCCATATAAATATCAGCGAAAGTTTGCATACAAATTTTTGTATTTTAAAAGTAGGTTTTTTTTCTCGAAATATTTTTTCCTGAATTTCTTGAATCATTTTAATTTTAATGGAGGAAAAATTCGTTTTTGTACATTTTTGATAGACAAGAAAAAATTAACTTTATTGACGAGACTATTTTCCCATAAAATTGTACATACTGGAGCAACTTTTGTGTAAGTTACATTGACGTATAAAGTCTGGGGCCGTCTTGGAAAGGCCTACAAGGGCCTTGTAGGAAAAAATAATTTTAATAATGGAAAAATCTATATTTAATTATTATTAAAATATAATAACAAAATCTAAAAAATATATTCATTCCCCTTGAATTCGGCACCCATTATAACATAGGAACTCACGATAATTTGAGAGATTTAAACAATTTAGAGGTTTTCACAAAAATAGCAGTTTCCAAAGACTGTGCGACCTACGTTTGAACTCGGCCTCAATTGACGAGAATTGAAACAACTCCATATGAATGGATTGTGGCTTTGAGGGTCTATAGGTGAGCTACAAACTGTATATATTTAACGACGCCAGGCCGTTCGTGAATCAAGAATCCCCTCTTTATTTATTATACTCTGAAAAAATACACTGCGATTACTGAATAAATCACAAGGGTTTGAGTACTCTATTTTTGGCTGGTCATCCATCCAGTGTTTATCAATCATAAGTTCCTTTATATTGGCATTTTCCTGGATTTCTGGAGATTTCGGAGCTTTAGTCATACTTTGTATTGTTTTGAAGATTTTTACCCATATCAAAAGCGATTGTAAACTGACAGAACACTTTAGCCACAGTCGCTCTGGGCTTTTATAGTTGAAGTTGACCGTTGCTATATTAAGATATTTTTATGAATGTCTTTTGGTGGCTTTGGACCAGAATTGGATAAAAATTAGTCAAATATAAAATTGACAGTTTATTTACTTGTTATATTGTCCAATCCGATCGCAACATGGTCGGTCCCAAAAGAACATAAAATGAATTACGTATTTGTTATACTTTTAATTATTAGAGCGTTGTGGAGGTTTATAAACTAAGACTATTATATCTATTAATTATATCAATTAATTAATCTATCATTATATCTAGAGATAAAACTGATAATTAATTTATACAATACAGCTAATATACAAAATACTATTACAAAAAAAATTAGGATTGAAATATAGGTACTTTAAAAAAGCCAGCTAATGATTGAATAATAATCATAATACATAGACTGAAACAAAATTAAGTAATAAAATTAAACAAATTAAGGAATGAAATACAATACAACTTACAAAGAGAATAATGATTGGAATTTACAACTAAAATAATAATAATGAAGCTAATAAATTCCTTAAAGCACATGAAGTTGTCATTGGTACGATTTTTTATTGATGCATTAATGGTTCAATAATATATAAACACTGTATCTACACAATAACTAAATTTATTTATTTATTTATTAATTACTTTATTTTAAATAAATGGTTTTATTTATAACTATTTTTTGCCTAATTTTGCTATGATATATTTGGATCAATAGACTTTGTTATTAATTAGAGGATTGTCATAATTAGACAGTTAAGGTTATATATCATAGACTTTTAAAATTTAACTTTGTTCTATTAAATTCTCTCGTGGAAAATACTCGCACGGAGTTATAAGCATGAATAGCAAACATAAATTATACGTGGATAACATCGGGGAGCTTTATCTCTATAATTTATATACCTCTGCTATCTCAGAGATCTTTATCGGATTTCCAGGCAGTTCCGCAGACGGTAGAAGTACATTACGTTATCAACAGGTTATCCTGGAACACTAGCCAGGGAGTGAGACCTCACACGTCCGTTATCGATCCAGGTTTTATATGGCTAAGTGTGTGCGGTGGTTGTTTGCTTAGGGGCTACTTCAGTGCGATCTATACTTATTGAACGGTCAACACATTGAGTGATTAGGTAGGACCTTATAGCCTCATATAACATTTTATATCTGGAATATATATTCATATTTATAAAGAGTTTGATATATTAGTTTGTCTTTAAAACTATGTGTATCGGCTTCAATATTCATTCGTTCTCGCTCTAGTGAATTTTTTAGGTTTATCGATGAATCAATGCTGAGTATTTACTTTATTTTAGAGAATGGAAGTTGAATAAAACGAAAATAAATTTAGATGTATTCGGAAATATCTTTATGGATTATTGACCATATGATACATGGGCCAAATGGATTATTCATCATAATGGTAAGACTGAAATTAAATTATTGGCTAGCGTCCTTACATCTTTATTTGAAATTATCTATACTTTTTCATCCTCCTATCACATTTTTTCCCCTAATTAACAACTTAAAATCGTTATTTCGTCCAATATAAAAACATATTTTGATAAAAAAAATTAATATAATTAATTAAATATTTTATATGGTACTAACTGTTGCCTTGCCCCATTGAAGGCCTACAATTTAGGCCGCAACGTTGGCACAACTAAAATATTTTACTTATTACTGTTCTGCACTCATCGATCGACTTCTTTATTAAATCTACAGTCAATAATTTTGGTTTATTATTATTTATGAATTACTTTGTCATAAAATAGAATTGACGTTGGAAAAAGGTAGTTTTTTATTTATTATTTTATAGCTTATGCCTAGTATATCCTGTTATTCTATTCCTTTTTAGGATAATAACTGTTATTGTGGAATGATGATGAACAATTTTTAGTGCCAAATTTAATATTTATAATTTTGTTATTTATAATTTTCACCGATGGAATATTACCTTTAGGACAAAGTCCTATGTATTTACCATTAACTAATGTTTCCTAATTTTTTTTCACATTCTGTAACAAATGTGTTATAAAATTGCTGTTATTTGAGGACTTTTATTTTAATCTTAGTAGTAATTTATTATACTATCTTTGATATAATGTATATAAATAGTTGACCGTATAATTTCAAGTTCTAGAGAAGATGGTTGCGGTCAAAAGAGTAAGAAAAATAGTTAACAACTATTTATTTTCCTAATTTATCATTTATTTTCATAATTAGTTACTGGAAAATAAATAGTTGTTAACTATTTTTATTTCTCTTTTGATCATAACCTTGACCATCTTCTCCATATTATCTTTAATATTTGTTCTCTTAAGCCAAACCGATTCCGAGTAATCATACTCTGTAACTCGATATTCAAGACTGTATACTCATTGTGCCTCCCTAAACCTGTTTGTATAATCGAATGAAGAACTCGTTAGGGCAGTCCCGAAATCTGAAACCAAGTTCCAATAGAATAGCTTATTGCGTACCACAATATCGTACTTACAATTTAACGTATAATTTCAAGTTCTAGAGAAGATGGTCAGAGTTGTGGTCAAAAGAGAAAGAAAAATAGTCAACAACTATTTATTTTCCTAATTAATTATTTATTTTCATAATTAGTTACTGGAAAATAAATAGTTAACTATTTTTCTTTCTCTTTTGACCATAACCCTGACCATCTCCATATTATCTTTAATATTTGTTCTCGTAAGCCAAACCGATTCGGAGTAATCATACTCTGAAATTCGATATTCAAGACTGTATACTCACTGTGCCTCCCTAAACCTGTTTGTATAATCGAATGAAGAACTCGTCTGGGCAGTCCCGAAATCTGAAACGCAGTTCCAATAGAATAGCTTATTGCGTACCACAATATCGTACTTCCAATTTAGCCTTTGCTCAAAGATAACTGCGGAATGTTACTTTACGTTATGTTACTTTTACTGCAGCGTGGGTTGTAACGATGGTATGCATTGCTTCTCGCTGCTGCGAACACCCGCATTGCGTAGCAGCCAAGGTAGGGTTAAAAAAAAAATAGAACGTAACTTTCCAACTCTTCTAAACGTATTAATATCTATCACGTTAAATGTTGAAATTTATTCCCTTGTTAAATATACAATAATCATACCCTTTTTGTTATCAATTTTATTTTTATTGCTTTTTATCAAATGAGATTTACTAATTAAAAAATAAATAATTTCTTTTATATCTAGCATGGCTCTGAAATCTAGAGCTGGTGGTTGTCTGATAGTTGTGCAGGATGGTCTATATCAAGCGCCGTCCCCCTCTGTTAGGTGAAATTTACTTTTGTGTAGTCAACACTTCTTTAGACATTTTTGAATTTATAAGCCTTTTGAAAATTATACTTATGATCACATATATATATTTACTTCTGTTATAAACCTAGAGACTTACAGATGGGGTTAGCATAGTAATTAATTTAACTAAAACATTTAAGTACAGGATTAAAAAAAAACTAAGATCGTTGAACATTCAAGAACATTGCTTTAATATATTCAAAAAGATTTTTTTCTTAATTGTTATTTAGTATCCTAAATTAGTTCAGCGATCAATGTGATTAAACTATTTAAACAATAAAATCGTCATTAATTTTTAATTTTGGCAAGTGGTATATAAACATAGATATTTTTTCTTATTTTATTTTCGAATAAGTATATTTCATTTTTGCTGCTATTATTGATGTATATATATAAAAGTTAACAAAATTTAAGTCGGGCAGGTGATATATATATGACGGTAGCTATAAATCGGATCCTTAGAATTGCAAAGCTCCCAAGCCCCAACTTGACAGTGGAATTGATGGGATCTGTTATAGTCCCCTTCCCTGTAATAAATTAACCACTATCCATTAAGTAGTCTGGAATCTTCAAGGATATCTGTTGTAATATCCAGATATCTTACCATTGGCATAATATCCATAATAATTTCATTTAATATTATTAACGGTATCAATTCATAGATTGATTTCACTCCATACATGTTCATAGCTATTTAATAACTTACTAATTTTTTTAGTTTTCATATCTATATGTCATTTTATTTTTCATTTTAGTAATTTATCGTAAAAGTTTGGTAATTTTAGATAGTTAATTCTTTCAATATTTAATTTATTAGGTAATTCTTAATGTTACGAAATGTTATGACTCAAATCTACACTAGGAAAAAGTAAACTTATTTTGGGCTACGAAATAGCATGATAGTCTATTCCCTGTGGCGTAGGACAAAAAAAAGTTGCAAAATATTCTATGTAGAAAATTATGTACTCATTTAATAATATTCACTTGATTCGTGCGACTTACAGTAATAGTGTAGGTACATTTAGTGCATTTAAATTTCATCATTATTCTTATAGATATCAAGTATAATGAGGTAAAAATGATTTTGTGCTTTATTGTTTATAACGTCGGCCAAGGAAAATCAGAGCCCAGTTTCATAAGGAAGGCATATGGTAGTCCATAAATACTAGTATACAAATTTCAACGTTCGAGAACTGATTTTTGTTTTATTATGATACATATATGACGTTAACCTATGACGTTAAAGACATAGGAGTTCAGAACTACAGGTCAGCGTTGTAATAGTTAGCAAAAAGAAACAAATATTATTAGTTAGTACCTTTGTTTGAAACAGTACTCCGGTATCCAAATCCCTCATCGTTAGAACTCATCGTTTTTTTAAAATTTAGTTAATATGTTTTTATGGTCTATAATAATTTATATTTTAGAAAACAATTTATTTAGGATATTCTATTTACATCGAAAATTTCAGAGCAATGCAAATAAACCAAGATTCGGAACTGGAAGCATAGCTGCTATACAGTTTCATCAGATATTTTATCAAATACGACATAAGGTATGTTCTAACGACCTCATTTGGCAGTAATAATTTTGGAATATAGAAACCATGTACAGTACATGTTTCTGGCGTTGTTTTTTTTTATCTGTAAAAAGTGGTCTTTGGAATACACATATTATGACTACTTCGAATTCCCTAAATCCACGAGGGATTTTTAAAGTATTTTCTCATCATGTCTGAAAATTCATCTTTTTATAAGGATTTTCTAGGAATATGTTTCTTCCATTTGATCTTGAACCAATTCAGGAATACATTGATCTTTATGTTGGATTTTTTCAATTTGTTTGGTAAAAAAGGATTCCTTCTCGCAACTGATATCTATTTTTTTCATCCTCAGACCAAATAGTTGAAATTGTTGAGTAGGAATCGCCGAAATCGTTTATTCTGAATTTCGCTCCTATTACTTAGTACGTTGTTATAGCTTTGTTTTTTGCTGTCATTTCGGAATTTGTACATCTTATTATTTGAAATATTTTTCCCCCCTCTAGAATAACTGACAGAAATCAAGGAACTAGGTTTTCTAAAATTGATGTTTCATACTCAAGAGCTCATTTGAGTTGAGATGTTTTATATTAAATCTATTGTTACCCTAGAATCATTAAGTAGAACAATCTATAATTTTGATATCTATAAATCTATAATACCTAAGTTATCTTTTGTTTAATAATCTATTATACGTGATATCTTGGACTATTATAAGATCTTAAGTTCGGGGCTTCTTCTTTAGTTTTAGTCAGTCCCTTATGAACTTCGTAGATTTCAGCTAAACTGAATATACTCTGTAGTATTTAGTAAATACTGGCCCAAAACACGAGCTTTAGAATCACTGGTGACCTACCCTACTGAAATGAAAAACCTTAGTATTGAGGTTCAAGAAGCCCTTTTATTTTTTGAAGAAAACATACGGGAATAAATGTAGATATGGCTTTATGAATGAGTTTTGTACGAAAAACCAATAATTGTTTAACAATTTTTAATTTTTAATTATAATCTCCTATCCAAAATTATTACTTCTTTATTTCTGTAGTACTTCTTTATTTCCTTATCTACCTTTATGATTTCTTTTTCATAATTATTTACCTAATTTCGTTTACCTTTAATATTCGTTGAATAGTATGTGTTCATCCAAGGCTGCTTTAGGTCATAGGTGATCTCAAAATTGGAAATTTTGGGGATCTTTTTATTTTTGATTTCGGAAAAAAAAAATAATAATATCGAAAATGCTGGTTGATTGGAAAAATATGAGACACTCACGTTAACACATATGTTTAACATGTTAAATGATATTGTCAAGATATAAATGAACCTATGCGTGTAATCCAGTAGATATATTGAAAGAAAACAAATTCCTAAACCTTTAAAATTAAGCTTCAAGAATCCTCTAATGCTGCAAAGATCTGTAAATCCAACTTTTCGACAAGCGAATAATTCGTTAAATCTATTTGATCCTACCCCTGCTTCAAAACTGGTTGAATATATTTGTACTATGTGATTTTCATTTTCACCACCATAGTAGCGATATTTTTCGTCTAGATTACTTATTATGGCGGTTAAAAAAGGTAGCTTGCTGAAAATAGTTCAAAAACTATTTTCTATTTGCAAACTACTTTGCAGAGCTTTATCGGGGTCTTCTCAATAAAGCAAGCAAAATATTTTACTACCGAAGTACAAAAAAAAAGGAAGTTGTTAACATGCTGGACGATAGTCGTGATGAAGCCCTGTAAAGTGGGGCGAAACCTTGGTGTTTGATGAATATTTTTTGTACCATTTTAAGCTTACTTTTAAAATTGCCACTCGGATCATCTTCCTTCATTAGTTACATGTGTTATATATTTTTTAACGTTTGGAACTTAACGGAACTTTTGCAAAGCTAAAATCCTTCACAGTGCAGTTAATCTCTGTAAATCCATTAAAAAGTTTTGCAATTTATAAGAGTTGGTTAATAGAAAAAAATATATATGATTTATAGTATGGATTGAAAGTTGAAACTTCTAGCCTGAAGATGACCGGAGAGTAGATATAGATGTAGGAGTAGAGAAGTCCTTGAGAAGAGCTGTGGCAGGCACCAGGAGGGGATCGATCTTCGGCGGTTATCCTGGAAGGCCGCTCCATCGTTTGTCTTTCTTCCTCTATACTTCATTGTGTAAGGCACTTAGCTATTATAACTAGATCCTCAACATTAATATTCCTTAATTGTATGGATATTAGTCTCATGAAGGAGTGCTTTGCTAATGGAATCTCACGTCCTCCTAAATGATGGTAGTATCAGCTCCGGGAGTGATGGCCAACGGATTAAATAATTAATAATAGAACTTTATTTTTATTGTTTTATGTGAAAAATAAAATGATGAAAAGGATCAGACAAAAAATAATACTAAATTAATGATATCAAAACCGAAAAAACTGGTAGAACTAGTGACTTTTCCATGATATGAAGTGTAGGAGGTCTTTTAGGTCAGTGAAGAACGATTTTTAATGGATGCTTAGTTCTGATATTACCTGCCTTAGATGATATTATGATAATTAATGTATAGAGAACTATTGCTGTTCAAATAAGTGATGAGGACTGTATGATTATGGGGATAAAATAAATTATACCTCTATAAAAATAAAAGAGATGTAGATAGTTGACCGTAGATTAATGCTTGAAGAAGTTTGTCGGGGGGTGCGGTCAGCAAAGAACAACATAAATAAACAAAACAATATTTATTTATTTTAAGGCATAAAATAAATAAATATTGTTTTGTTTATTTATGTTGTTCTTTGCTGACCGCACCCCCCGACAAACTTCTTCAAGTATAAAAATAAAAATGTAATGTTTGTTTATTACTTATCTAAGATCTCCGAAAGTTATTTACCGATATAAGTGTATATCGGTAAATTACTTTCGGAGACATAAATACAGTGGTTGTCTCTAATTGTTTGGTTTCGTCCTGAAAATGTCCTTAGATCCTGGATTTGTCCATTACAAAATATGAACAAAATGAATTTCATTTAATGATTTTCATCTAAATGAATTTCATCTAATTTCATTTAATGATTTTATATTCACAGAATATTTTAAAACCTAAAGGGGCTTCAAGTAAAATAAACCGACAAACTTTTTTTTGTTTGGAAAAAGCAAATTATATTCGTTTATAGCGTCGTCTTAAATTCATAAATACCAAATATCAAATAATTAAAAATGTTTGAACTTTATTAATTTTTTGTCCATTGTTCATTTAGTCATTTACTAACTGATTAGCGTTTGATCCAACTCCTATGTTACTACAGCCATTGGAAAGCTGAATGTCTACTCTACTTCTATCTACTCAACCCATATTAACACCATTTAGAATTAATGCCCTTATACGAAATAGTGATTTTAATTAAGGAAAATTTTTTTTTTTTTATAATTTATTTATAGTTATTTACAACTGTATAAAATATATACAACAAGTAAATTTATTGTAGGTGATATACTGACATGATACAAACACGTGGAGAATCTACCCATTGATAGAACTCCAATTTAAAATTTTTTAAACATTTTATTTTATATCTCAAGTTCTAAATTTCTTTATTACGTTCATTTTATGCCATTAAGTGTGGTTAATAGAGCCCTACATCACTTTAAAGTTTTGTGAAGATTTATTATTTGAGTCGTATTGAGTTTATTGTTATTTATTTTAATTCAGAGAAGAAATCAATGACTCGTTTATTGTAAGTCAAGGCGAATATTTAGAGCAAACTTTTTTTTTTTCTATTTATTTGAGAATTCGTATTTTTGGGTTTCCTGAGGTGCTAAAAACGGATATAATGGATATAAACTTTTTTCATTTCCAAATTTTTTTTTTATTTATTTTTTTTTTTAGCACACTTTGATATTTCAATCGGTCCGATTTGTTTTAGTATAGTACTGGGTTAGTTTATGAATATAATATGGCAATATGATAAATAGTCAAATTATCTAAGAAAAAGAAAACACTTAAATATTCATTTATTCATTGCATTCTCATAAGGTTTCAGTAGTTACCCAATCTCCTTTTTTGTCTTTATCCTTTATATAGAATTTTTAACCAAGACATAGATATTATAATATGTACGTAAATGTTTAATTTTAACAAAATTTATCAAACTTTCAAATGAGTTCATTTAGTCCGTATATTAGAACATATTTAAATCTTGCAATAGCGAATATTTAAGTTCAGCTAGTTACAAATGAAAATAAAGTCTTAAATCTTTGATATTACTTTAAAAACCATATTTATCCCAGTAAATTGTATGGATTATATGACATTTATCTTAATAAGATAACAATTTTAATTCATAAAGATAAATTGGTGGGTAGAACAGATATAACATATGTGATAATTGAAGTTCTCTGTGAAATCTTATTTGTTTTCCTCCTTGTTCATAATGCTCCCGTTGCTCCTTCTGTTCGGTCCTGGTGTGAATTTCCTCACTCCTGATGAAATACTTTTTAACACAAGGAAAATCATCCACTTCTGAGCTCATTTCTTCTGTTGTCTCACTGTCTCGACTTTGTTCTCTAAGGTTCTTAGGGGTTAGCTGACTTGCCCATAGAGGGCGGCTGCTTGCACGTGATGCAATAATTAACAAATAATAATTATAAATTATGTTGTTTGTCTAAACATTGGAAATAGATGATAGAAAGCAGGCTCTACCTAACTAAAAGGCAAGCTGTTTCACTTTTCATTGGAAATATAACAATTGTTATATGTATAATTGATCTAAATCAAAATATTAGTTCAATAATTTTCGTTATACGCAAATTTTGATTGTATACAACTTTTTTTCTATTACTTTTTTTTTTAATTTAGAATATTTCCAAGATAAATGTGTTTGCAAGTCACATTCTGGCTAAGTTAGTTAACGTTGTCGTGTTTTAATTGCCATTCCGAGCATGATTTTGGAACAAGTGTATAATACTAGATACTAATTGGAAGCGCACTTTAATGGTATTTATTTCTTAGACTGAAAAAATTTCGCTTGAAAGCATCGTTTTGGAGTTATAGATCTATTACTGAAAAAAAATCTGAAAATTTCTTAGAAGCAGTTTTGAAGTTATAAATCATTATATGAATAAACTTAAACTATTTCGTGTTTTTTCAAATACTGTAACATAAGAATCCTAAGAAAAATCTATGGACTTTGCAAAACAAGCATTTTTCTTTTGGCGTCAGTAGGGAGGAAAGGCCGATTCTGGGACAGTAAATGAGCCTTTTTGGACTTTGGACCCTCGAACCAGCCTTAACCACTTGTCCTTGGACTCTAGCCTCGAACCAGCCTTAACCATGTGTCCTTGGACTTTGGACCCTAGCCTTGACCCTACCACTGGTCACGTGACCTATGGGGGGGGGAGGTTGAATTTAAATTTTTA
>NW_027109100.1:639093-650668 GCF_000696795.3 Halyomorpha halys
AAAACCATTTGACGTACAGATGTCTATTAGCACTCAATTAAATTAAAGCTAGTTTAATGAGCTATAAAGTATTTTATGATGTTTATCTTCGTAGGAGTAATAGTTTACATGAAATTTGCTAAAATAAATTGATTTATAGTTGTTCGAATAAATTTTAATTTGCCAAATTCATATTCATATGTGAATATCATAAAAACTACTACCTCTACGAAGATAAGTGTCATAAACTACTTTATATTAAGTTAAATTTCCTTTATTTTAAGTGTTGGCAGACATAAGTGTGTCTTAGGAATCTAGATATTTTTTTCAAAAATCCAACATTATATACGAACAACTATAAATTAACATTTTGTGAGTTTATTTTGTCAAATATTATAAAAACTACTACTACTACTACAAAGATAAACATAATTAACTATTTTGTAGTAAATTTGTTTAGCTTTTATTTGAGTGCTGGGAGACATCTGTACGTCCAATGGTTTCTGAAATGAAGTTTTTCATAAATCAACCTTATTGTCCGAACAACTACAAACCAATTTATTTTAGCAAATATCATGAAAACTACTATTCCTACGAAGGTAAAGGTCATAAAATTCTTTATAGTTCATTAAACTAGCTTTAATTTGAGTGCTAATAGACATCTGTAAGTCACATAGTTCCTGAGATATTGGGATTGTCAAAATAAATTAACTAATTATTAATCTTTCCGTAGATTTTTAATAAATTTTGATTTTTAATTAGCTATATCTCGTGAACTATTGGGCTATTGGAAATAGCTCTTTTAGAGCTAATATTTCAGCAAATTTACTCTCCTTTAAATAATGTTCTCTTAGATTTTCTAATGTTGTTGGTAGTTTTTAAGATATAGAGCTCCGTATGAAAAATTAGTGTTTTTTTAAGGTTTTGAAACAGCCGCCATTTTTTATTCCCCCTACCTATACTTGTCAGACTCATCAGTTTTGACTAGTAATTATACATAGTTTTCATAAAAGTAATCAAAAATTGGGGTGAGATAACTGCCTTTTTTTCTTCCCGGCTCTTGTACTATAATGTCTAACTCTTTCATACCAGCTGGATTTGAATGCTGGTTCACAATGTATGTCTAATTCATATTTCATGATGTTGTTAGTACTTTTTGTTTCTACGCTTATCATTCTGTTGGCAGGTATTAAATTAAAATAAAATTGTAATTAAATTATATTCTATTACATAAAAGTACTGAATAAACAAATATATACGATGTAAAACTGCCAGAATGTATTTATAAATTGATACTGATCCGTATAAGTTTCAGATTAACATTAATATTATTAAAAATAAAATTTGTATAGCTACAACCAATGACGTGTTAGGGATGTAGTACTCTGTAAGGAAGTACTATTAATGTGCTAAAGTAGTGTTAATTTACAAGAAGATGATTTGGTCAGATCCTCGCTCGACCGTCAGATTTTTATTCAATTAATCTTAAGATAGCTGTAAAAGTAATTTAAATCACATTTCCAAATTACGTTATAACACACACCATATTTCGGCAATTCCCTGACTTATACTACTTTTACCGTCCTAGCTTAAATTAATTGAGACAATGCTCGGGACACATGGAGTGGACTCGAAGTGACTCCTTTGGGAGGGCTCGGTAGCACTTACCTCTTCTAAGTGTACTCCACCTCGTCATTAGTCAGTCTCTTGGCATTCTCCTCTCTCTTTTCGAGGAGCACTACCATCCTCTGTTTCATCTTGAAGATCTTGAATGTATGTAATCTGAAGCAGAATTTGTAACTAGTGAATATTAAATTTATATCGATCATTTAATTTGGATTGCTGAAATATTTCGAAAAGAATTAGAACGAGCCATTATTTTGCCGAGCTGAAGTGGCTCTATCCATCCTTCCGATGTCAGTATTTCCTAGCTTCCTTTATATTCCAAGTAATTAGTACTCAGTACCCCTCCTATATCCTTGAAAACCTGCAATTCGAATTCTCAGTCCAATCCCGTACTACCAGTTCCCGTTTATCTGACATCCTCCACCTCAGCTAACTACTGCGTTTGATAAATCATTTTTTACCCGAGCTGTATATCACTGGAACTCCATTCCCTCTAACATACGTCATGTACTAACCATTCCCTATTTTAAAACTCTTCTATTTAACGACCTTTTACTTCACCAGTCTAATTCAATATTATAATAGTACAGATAATTTGTTTTATTATTCATATATTTAGTCAATTAGTTTTTAATTTATTTATTTTTTTCTCTGTATCTATAATTATTTATATACAGTTTTAATATAAGCAAATATTTTTGCCTATATAGGTTATTGTAAAATTACTTAATTAATTACTTACCTTGTAATTTCCATGGTTGTCCCGATATAATAAACTATTTGTCATATAATTTCAGAACATAGAGGATAGAGGTCGATTCCTGATTTGTAAAGGATTCCGAATTCGTGAATATAAATGAATACAAAACAGCATTCCGGTCTCAAAACTGAAACGAAGATTGTGAAGCACTGTGTAAAGATGACCTAATTGTAAATCACGCTACAAATTTATTCATCATAATAAGTTTGCTCCCTGTTGAAATATGTAAATTTGTCGGCCAATTTGAAATTCATTCTTAGAGTTTTGATTATAGATTGTAATAATTACAATAATCATCCTCTTTTAATATACATTTAAGATGTATTATATGCTCTTCCTTTTGAGTCATGTTTTGTTGTTCGTCGTCAGTTTATTTTTTCCGAGCTTTTAAGGGTGTTTTTCAAAACCTTATTTACATAAATGGCCGAAATATGACTTTTCATACGAGCTACTAATTAAAACTGATACGAAATGACGGATGGTAATTAGAAATTTTAAGGATCAGTGGATTAGGTGCCAAATGTAGCAAGCGAACAAAAGATGACATTGCACCAAAATCCGATCTTTACTCAAAATGGTCCTAATGAAAACAGAGTGTTATTCATTAATTTATATTTAATTGAAGTTAGGCTTATTTGTCTTGGTTAGGAAAAAGTTTACTAATTGGCGTTGTTGGAACATTTCCTGCTTGCAAGCTCCCTGAAAGGTTTACTCTGGCTCCAAGAAGCCGCCTTTCGATCCTTCCCTCCTCCCCCCTCGAATTCCGCCGGGACGCTAAGTTTTAAGGCGAAGTTTTCTTCTTGAGCCGTGTTGGCGAAGTTCCTCGGGGAATAGCAACCGCAGCACAACTCCTCTTAGTAGAACAATGCCTCATCCATTTCGGCCCTGTTGGAAGGCTGTCGTGACGTTGAAATTTGTATACACTTCCAGCAAGAAGTACAAATGAACGTTAGTCTTAAATAGGAGACGTCGATTGAGCCAGACATTTTTACTTTCACTTATCTATATTCGGAAAATGAAGTAAGGGTAAGTATTTTGATCTTGCGATATTTCGAATTTCAAGTTTTGATGGAAATACAGGTTTTGAGTTTCTCTGAATTCCATAACAAAGTACCAGAAAATGAAAAGATTTACCCCTACCATGGTTAGAATAGGTTGGTCACCTGTACATAACTAGGTAAACATCACCTTCGCTTTGAATTGTCTTAAAAAAAAAAGAAGTATAACTTTGAACTCTGACAAAATTTGATATTTAACTTAAGGAGATAAAAGGAAAAATATATTTTTCAGGTTGGAAACCGATTCCTGGAAATAAGAGTAGCGACATAGACTTATTGTAAATCGTTGGAAAGCCAAATATTTTAGAAAAAGATAATATATAACATATAGATAACATATACAAGCTAATGGATAATTAACAGATACACAGAGATACACGCCTAAATCAAAAGTTCTTGTATGAGTTTGGCTGGACGAGCGCATATGCTGTGGGTTTTCCGTTCCGCCAGTCTGTTAAATCTTTTCATGTTGATATAATGATCATATAAAGAACTATGACAATAAGAATAAAAAATTCATGAATTACTATTGAGAATTTTAATATTAAGTGACTATAATAACCAATTGTCCAACTAGTCTTAGTATGCTGTGTGTATAGCAACTAAATGCAGTTGGGCTCCTCTGCTTTTTGAATTAAGTGTTTGAATATAGTGTATGGCTTCAAATTTGCCCAATATCTAACTCCAATTAATCATTCTTGGTATTTTCAATATTAATTCTATTATAAATTATCATTCAATATATGGCTAAGAGCAGAATGTAAATTTTAGTTATCTGTTATATTATTATGTTTCTGCCATACTTTTTCTTCACTTGGATTCTCCACCTATTCCAAGGAGCCCTAATGAAGGCTAGACATTCTGACCGAAACTTTTGCACTAATAAACAAGTTTTTATTTATATGTGATCTGACTGACCGCATCCCCCTCTCTTCTCTTTATATTTTTCAAAAGAAAACTTAAAATTTTTTAATGCCAGATAATATTAAAAGTATATTCCTGAAAACTGTTGATGTTGAAATGGAGTTAATCAAATTGTCAACTGAAAGGTTTGGAACATCATTAAGTGGAAGTATTCCGACAGTGAATTACATAGAAATGTATTTTCTGAAACGAAAGAGGATTAGTTGAACTAAAAGTAGAGTGATTAAGTGGTTGTTGTGCGCACCGCACTAGAATCTTTTCCCGCTAATTTGGACGAAAAGAGTCTTAACTCCTCCTTTCGTTTAGAACTAACTATACTGCTAATCTGGTCGACCGAAGAACACTGAAAAGGTTTTGCCCCAGGCAGAACATACAAGCCCACTCTGGCTGGGTCGGCTGCCTCCTCATTAAACTGCCAGTTAGCAATCAGCTCCGTTTACACGCCTTAAGAGGCGGCAATTATCGTTTGGCTACCGATTAGTCCTGACATTAATACCTTAATGACCCCACTTAGGAAGCTTCTTTTCTATGCTGAATTTATTTCATTTTTTCAATTCACTTAACAAATTTTTTTTTAAATCAATTTTTTACAGCATAATTTAAAGTATAATTTAACCCACTTCTGTTAGAAGAAATTAGCCATGACCGTCTAACCAAGTGAGAGCCCTAAAGATTAAAAATGCTGCACATAAAATTATTTTCTTAACAACTTAGATTTCTAATCAATACTAATTATAATCTATAGGGTACCACTCTATTCTAAAGCCACGATGGGGAGTCAGGTTTTCATTTCGTGGGACCGCCATAGAAATTAAGGTCGACTCCTCTGGCCAGATTCGAACCGGCTCCGCTGCAGTTCCCAGGCTGCAAAGACCTCAGTTCCTTGAGCTACAGGCGGCCCCGTATAGATGACACTGAAACTAACTAATTTCATTTTTATGAAATTGTGTTATATTAGCTATATTTTTCATTTTTCATCTTTCTACATCATCTCGTGGTCCAGCATTTCTCTATATCACTATTAGATATATAGTGGGTTTTTATTTGGACATTAAAAAAGAATGTCGATATGACTTGTAAAAGGATTAATAGAAAATAATTGGAAGAAGATAGTTGACCATGTGAAGTAGATTGTAGGAAGATAGTCCGGGTGGACGTCAATAACAACTGAGTTGTCATCTTTGTTTCAATCTGACAGCCCTGACGAAGCCCTGCAAAGTTGGTTAACAATAAATAGATTTCTTCTACTATTTTGATACCTTTATTTGAACGCCACCCGAACTATCTTCCTACAAAAAAAAAATAATAATATTGCCTATTTGAGTTAATTTTATTGTTTGTGGAATATAACACTCACTATAAATGAGATATTTATTTTAGAATCAATATCCCTTGGGAGTATCCGATTTTTTAAATTTAAAAGTAAATATATTGCAATTATTGGTATTATCTACATCTTAGTCAAGGGTATGGCTCTGTTTGTAGTTAACACATACTTTATATGTTATTACATATATAACACGTATATTTCAGATACTATAAAAAAAATGAAGTAAAAATAAACTGAATATGGCATTCCTGTATTCTCATTAAGCCATTAGTCCTAAAACATTTCCTCTCTAAAGGTTCTTTACTGTCTTTTAGACTCATGAAATGAATTATTTCAAGAAAACAAATTAATTATTTCAGACATTATTTTTAATTAATATCCTAGTTTATAGAAAGATTTTTTAAAAATTATTTTGACATTTTCATATTTAAGTAAATTGGTAACATGTGTATTAACTAGGTGGGGGGACTTAAAATTATTATACGTCAAAATTTCAAAATACAGTTTTTAGAAGGTTTTTCCTATTTTGGCCATTTCCTGATTATACTTAATATTTTCCATAGGCTCATTAAATGGAAGATATAATTGAAATTTAAAAAATGAATTATTTTAGATATTTCTGAGGAAAGTGAAAAATGTGAGTGAAGTGAAATTTCTAGGAAGTGAAGTAAATGGTTAATATAGGTCTTGATAATTGATTTAAATGATATATGAATATATGAATATATAAATATATGATTTAAACAAGTTGGGGTACGTATACATCCCACACGTATCGTATGTGTATACATATACTCAAAATGTGACCTACTTGGTTCGTTCTCCATAACATTTGTTCTTCTGAGTGAATCGAAGGAACTCTTCATACTGCTTTTATCTTCCTTGGTAGATACACCTTCTCGAATTAACTTATGACTTTGAACGAGATTCCAACACAAATCTATATGTTTTTATGTTATCAGTTGCAATGCAATGACAAAAAATTATTCAGCTGTATTTTGATCAGTATTATTACTTTGGAATATATAATAAAGGTATTTTTTTGGGGGGGGGGAGGAGGGAGAGGTGATTTGCAAAGAATCATCCTCAATTCGTCGACTAGACGGTCTTTGACAGAAGATACCCTGGTTGTGGGAGTAGTAGAACCGTAAGACAGGCGGTTATAGAGGAAGTTGGAAGAGGCCTCTAACTGCTCCAATCAACTCACCTCCTGGAGTTAATCATTTTATTAACCAGTAATTGGGCAATTAATTGCAATGGGATTCTACTCTTGAATTTAATCTCTCTTACCATCCCCCCTCACCTATAACTAAATATATGTTGTTTTATTTTTTTTGTATTCCTTTATTTTAGTTATATGAATTATTTTTTTAGAGAAATTCCTATCTAAAGGAATTCATTCTAAATATTATTTATTATTTTTATTTTTTAGAGTTATTGCTTTACCGGTTAAAATGTTCTTAGCGTTTCAAGTGGACGGCTTTCATTATTTCTAAATTCTTTTCGACAATTACAAACTATTTTGGAGAATTTGTGGAATGTTTGGGCTCGATAGGAATTAAACCTAAAATATTCCTTGGAAATATTTGAAAACATTGACTATATTGAAACTGAATAACACGAAAATATGAATTTTACATTAAACAATTTTTTTTAATGGATTGCATGACATATTTATTTGACTATTGGCACTAAAAACAATATTGAAGTATGAATCAAGGCTATAGTTAACAACACTATTTTCTAAAAACAAGTATTTACTGAAAAATGCGTATTCAATTCAAATTAAATATGAATTCAATGTTTTTACTTATTATTTTCGCTCTGTAATTAGAACAAAAAAAAGCGCAGTAAAGTAAATCATGTTAGTTACTGAAACCTCAGAAAGCCTTCAACAAATTTATTTTAACGATTAAGATTTTGGCAAGAATCCAATTTTTATTTGTCATATCATTAAACAATAGTTTAATTAAAGCTGTATATGTGCTCTGGAGTAGCTGAGTATATCCTCTTGTTTTTACACACTTTCAAAGTTGTGTCACCTCTTGTTGAAAATAGCTATATATAGGAGGTTACGACAGAAATGCTTTCTGAATAAAAACTGGTAAGGAATCACAAAAGGAGGTGGCACGAATGATAAATGATTTTTCATAGGAAGCAGTTTTATTCTGCATGAACTAATTGCCCACTAATGATGAAAAAATGACATGTTTAATTAAATACACGTGCGGAGCAGTCGTTTATGTGAATAATTTTGCCTTCACGAATTCTTTTGTATCAAATTAAAACAAACCTCACATATCTCTTTTGTTACATTTCCTATTGAATTTAAAATTCTTCTTTTTCTTTATTAAGGTTTCTTCTTTATTGTATGTTCGCAGACAAGTGTGATGATATGATATTTTAAAACTTTATAATATTTTATGTATCTCATTGAAAAAAAGTTTCATTTAATTATTTCAGTGAATAATATGATTAATTCACACAATATTAATTCAATTTTCTTTCTATATTAGCAACTCTTTAAATAAAAAATATTTTATTTCATTTCCCACATCATTGAAGAGTCGGTTTATTATTTTCTTTCGTAGGCTTATAACTTTTTTTTTTATAGATTTAGATAAAATAAGATAATTTGACTGTAAATGGATGTAATCATCTTTAATGCGAGAGCTCAGTCAATTATCCCATTTAATATTTACGTCATGCAGTGAATTAAGCTTGTTCATAAAAAAACAGTACATTGCCTGAATATAGTTATTATCACTATTTATTAATAATTAACATTTATCGGTTTCAAAATAATATAGTTGGAGCAAAATGAATTTGTATACCATACTACATTTTTTTTAAAGTTATTATTTTACTTTTAATTGGACTTATTCCATCGTAAGTAGCTTAATCTGAGCTTACCTACTCTTCGAGGCTCGTACGATAGACTGACCAAATCTATTATGTAGAGCTGTCAAATAGTAACTCTTGTCTACAGTGTATTATAAGGAATACGTTAGGTACAAAATAAAATTTAAAAAATTGTTAAACGTGTTACTGTTAAAGCAAATCAGCGATATGTGCATAATTAATGGAAGGTCCAAATATTTATACTATATTCCAGTGTTATTTTCAAATTATATATTGCGAACGATGAAAGTATAAACCTAATTAGTAGCGAAGCTTCGAGAGGCCCTTGATGACAAGATATTACGGGACCCCCTGTATTAGGAAGAGTGTAACTGGAATAAAATATCCAAGCCATATTTCTGACACTGGGCAGTTACAAACTGGCTTATAAATTCAAATTCGGGCTCTGTTTTTAAGAATATTAATTTATAATGTTTTCCTAAAAATCATTAGTTTGATGAATCAATATTAATTTTTTTTTTTCAACTTAGTAATAGGAACAGTTTGGTACTAAACTCATTTATCTACCTCTAAAAAGGACCAGAGAAATTAAATTAAATGTGTTTCCTCGTGCAAACATTCCAGTTTAATTTTGTTTGGTCCTGTTGGCTAAGCTCAGTCGCAAGTAAATATTTTAAGGCTGTTATTTATCTTCACCTAGCAAAGTCTGATCAAAATCAAGGGGTCACGTTTTGGAACCTTTGCTTATGAGTTAGATGTTAATATAGGTAATTGACTCCTTTGTATATATATTTAATCCTAATTTTATTTTTTATTTTTTTGTTTTAGGTAAGTTTCAGTTCTTAATGCCACACTACTTAACATATACAGGTATTGTAAATTTCAGTTTACCAACTATTTATCTCTTGATAATGATAATTTTTACTGTATACCTTCTCTCTTTTACTAAGATATGATAAAAATAAAGCACATGCTTCCTAAATTTGATTGGGATGTAAGTAGAGTAGTTTAAATCTATTAATCATTCTATTGAGAATCATATGGTTTTGATAAAATTAGTGTGACAAATATTAAATAAAGTTCCAATTAAATATTTATTTGATATTTAAACAACAAGAAGTTGTGAAGAAAAATTGAATACATTTTATAATATTTTTTTTCTTCCTTCTGAGCAATTAATGACCTTACTTCAATATTTTATTTTTTATTAATTTAGCATTTTTATTCCTTACTTCGTTTCACAGTCCGTCTATCACTAGGTATTGGTTCTAAAAATTGTTAGAGTGCTGTTTCTTATTAGATATATATTTTTTCATTTAGTGTTTATTATATACAGTTCGGTCCCTCAGGCATATCATGAAGGGGAAAATAAGTATTGACCTTAAAAGACAGGTCTTCGACAGTTGCAGTAGCCCCGTGGTCACTTATGGACGCCAAGCGTGGTCACTGACTATAATTCAGGAGAGGAAACTACAGGTGTGGCACTATAATATTGGAAGAAGTATTGTGAAGGAAAATGGATCGGATAAAAAATGCTTGGATCCAGAAAGAAACAGAACTCACTGACACACTGAAGATGACTGAAGATTGAGCAAATGGAAATGGACAGGGCATCTTCTTCGGTATGAAGATGACAGATGGTAAAATTCGTACAGAATGAAATTTATACGACCTTCAAAGAAGAAGACTTTTGAGGACGTCAAAAGAAAAGATGGAGCGATGTGTTGAAGAGGATGGCAGGACCCCTCTGGCGAAGAGCTGCTAGGAGCTCCATAGAGCTGGTCACCCCGGAAAGTGCTCACTATTACTCCGCAGGAAACAATTCAGAAAGATGGAAAGAAGATTAATTGGTAGAAGTTAATGTTTTGTAAATTAATGTATGTATGTGCATACTCGTATATGTGTGTGTACAGATTTTTTCCCTATCTTCTTTAAATATTTATATTTTATTTTGTGTAATTTCTGTTTTTGTATAAATAAAAGGCTATTTCATTTCATAAACAGTCCGAAACGTTGTAAGAAATATTTTATATATGCAAAATAATAGTTTGAATAAGAAGGCCACTTAATAACCCAGAAGGGATAGGGGAGGAGAAAATATTATAAATTGGTGTCTTCGAATAGGAAAACTAATTTTTTTTTGGAATAAAATGTTGAAAATATCTTACACTGTTACGCAAGTCAATAAGTCCATTTTGTAGGATATTTAAAATTCATAAAAACAGCCAATAAATTGAGTTTGTTGGCTCAACCAAACAATCGAGTTTCTGACTTGGTTCAATTTTTTTTTTAACAGTTCTACTACATTTCTGTAGTCGTAATTTTGATAATGTGATACACAAACCTGATTTTAGCTTTCGGATATATTTAAATATCAATACCGCATATTAATTCAGTTATGTTTCTCCTTCTGACGCAAGGTGTGTTTTCCTCGAAAAGGTGTGATACCTGTGACGGGATCAATTTCAAAATCGAACAGAATTAAATAATTGACCACATATTTGTATTTTAAATTTTAGTCTGATAAAATCATCTAGATTTCAATAAAAACCTTCATTAAAATGGCGTCGAAGGATGTGGTATTTTCTTCGCTTACTTCGGTCTCGCTATATTTAGCTTGTATTGGCATCAATACATCTCATATCATAATACGTCATATGCCTTTCCTTGCCCTAATAGATTACTGTGGATTTACTAATACTTATATTATATTATATTTATGGAAAAGGAGAGTTGAAGATTAAGTAATGTTATATTATCTACAATTTCGAGTCGAATACTGATATTGAAATACCTTCCTTTCAATGTATTAAAAAACCTGTTGCAAAATATTAGTGTTACTTCTGATAAAAAAAATAGTGAACTATGTCGTGACATCAATTGTTGGCGTTATTCTTTCTTGTTTTTAGATTCTATTTACAACCTTAAAAATTGAATTTAATGAATAAAATATGAAGTTGTTGTTGTTGATTTTTGCTTAAAGGCGTAAAACCCTCTGGTCATCAACGCCTATGGGATGATAAAAGTAAAAAAAAA
>NW_027109100.1:650834-656494 GCF_000696795.3 Halyomorpha halys
TCAGTCCTATCCTGTTTATTGTTGGCAAATAGTGAGTACACTCTTCGAAAATATGTCTAATCGTAAGAATGGACAGACAATATTTGCAAATATGAAGTTTAAAATCGGTTGAAAAATAAATTTAATACAATTTTCCTTCCCGATCATCTTTAATCAATCCTGATATCAGTATTCAGTTGGTACCTTATTTAAAACTGAGACTTGAGAGACTGTTAGCAGAGTCAGTAGGAATGGCAGCCATTGATCAAATGCTAGGCTGATTCAGTTACAAAGGCTTTTTCACTCTTAAGGTGGCTGACGCTTACTTGCATATGAGATATTGAACTGTAATATTCTTTTGTAATGTCTCATTAGATTCATAATTAACAGAAAGCTTTTTGACCATTATTTTTGCATTCGCCTGCATGGATAAAATGAAACGCACACGTGTCATTCCGAAAGACTGTTTAGGGACCCTTTATGAATTTATGGCAATAATTCAAATAAAGCAATCTGCTTCTCGAAATGAAACAATCTTTGGCCTACTTTAATATCATTGTAAATTAATTTTAAGTAATGCCAACGCTTTTAATATTTTCAATTGTGTTTTTCATTCGAATATTAATTTTATACCTTCATATTTTGGCATCTATGGGCTGAATCTTTTAATCGTACAATTCAGTTAACGGGATAAATGTGATGTAGGTTTATGAGCATTAATTTCGCTGTACTCTCACTTCACTTTTAACGTGGATAAAAACAGGTCTTCAAAACAAATTCCATTATTAAACTGATGTAAAATTTACTTTATGCCTCCAATACGATGGCGACAATTGAATTAAATTCCATATTTGATATAGTCAACTCGCATACATTTAGAATTCTAGTGACAATTCTACCTTACTAGTGGGCAAGAAAACAGTTACTCTACCTTATATGATATAAATTTGGATCTAAACCATTTAATCTTCTAGTAAACCCTTTTGAATATAGAGACGTTAATTCCGGACCTCCTTTAAAAATACATGCAGCCTAAAGGTCTATTCAGTCTATACGTTCCGTTTTCCTCGCTTACCGTTTACATTATGTTTCCATAGAATATTATAAACTTTAAATTAATAGCTGTGCACTACCTTTTCGTTCCACACGTTTTCCGCTATTTCATATTAGTATAAAGGGTATGGAAGGAAAATGGAACGTATGTTGTAAATCGACCTTAATTCAACAAAACCAAAATTATTAATGAAGTGCAACCTGGATATTTGCCAATAAGCAACAAAGAACTACTCGGGGGAATAAGTAATATAAAATATTAATATATCAATGTAGTACTAAAGCTTTAAAAAAATGTAGAAACATTATTTGTAATATTTGAAAAAATAGTCAGTGTACTGTCTTAAGGCTTACTATTTATTTTTTCCCGGTAGAAAAGATGTATACGTTAAAACAAATAATAATATTCTAATGATGTTACTACCATTGGAAGAATGGTAGTACATAACCCCCTAAAATCAGCGCGATCACATTCTTGCACATTTTACATTATTTCATTTTCAGAAGTTTTACTATTGTCGGCCAGCCCGAAGAACACTTTTTTTTTGTGTTTTTATAAATTATTTATTTAAACAGGAGACCAGTCAAACTATTTTGGAAGATTGTATTTCAATACTTAATCTTTCAAGGAATTGTTTATAGTTTTTAAAGTGACTAAGTAACAATTCACTGCGCATACTTTGTTATGACACCCTTTTATAGGATACTTATTATTCAAACAAATCAAAATCATATCCATTATAAAATATATTTTCGTTTGATTTTTAATTTAGATATTCGATAAAATTGCAGAATCCAGGAAAATAGATTATACAGGATCTGAACTATATATTAAACATTTCAGTATTATTGTAGCGATAAATCTATACAAGTTCGTCTCCAGAATCCAAAAAAAAACAACAACGATAAACCCATATAAACGATATATTTATGAAATTATAAACATGAGTGTTCTGAATATATTTATAAATGCAATAGGAATAAAATAAATAAGGAATAATCAATCATAAGTACATACATGCTGTATGATATACGAAGTCGTATTTAACTTCAATAAACAGAGCACCATAAATACATTTTGACCAACAGAATATTAAATAATCTTGTGAAACATGATAATAATAATAATTCGCTTAAATAAACAATTATTGGAGGTTATTCCTGTAATTCCATTATCGCATATTAGGTAGTACGCATTTATTATAAGGATTATCCACCAGTAATTTTAACGAAAATCCCATCAAATCATCTTGTTGCGCCTGGATTTGATCCGTTAATCGTTATTTAATTAAATACAGTAAAATCCAGCCGTCCATATTCTAATAAGTCAATGGATAAAATTAATAATATCGGTGTTTTGAAATTTGGTTTAATATTTATAAATATATTCATTATAATAAAACTTACATTCCAAGAGTCCTGGAAAAAAAAATCAAGTTATTTTACCCCGATTTTTTATTACTTTCGTAGAAACTATGTATACTTGCTAGTCAAATTTAGTGAGTATGCCAGTTATAGTTATGGAGAATAAAAAACCGTAGCCGTTGCAAAACGTTACAAATAAATTAATTTTCATTTGGGGTGTCATGTTCTTAGAACTACCCACAACATTATTAAAAACCTTGTAGAACATCTTGTCAAGTAGTGTAAATTTACTAAATTATGAGCCCTAATACGTTCAATAGCTCCCGAAATATAGTTTTCAAAAAGCAATATTTTTTCTAAACATGAAAAAAACAACATTCTGTAAATTTACTTTGAAAAAATGTTTTACATTTTTTAATCATAATGTATGATTATTCGTTGTTTAGAAAAAAATACCTTTTTTTTTTATATAACTTTATCTCTGGTACTATCGAATAAAAAAATCTGTATTAGTGTCCCCATTTTTTATATTTATTACAGAGAAGTTTTATAGTTGAAGGTGGTTGTAAGGATTTGGATGAAAATGAATGAAAAATGAGTGAACAATTTAATTTTTCCTGGAAAAAAAAATAAACTTCAGAGGTTGTGCATCTTAAATATTTAAGTATTTACTTTTTAATGACAGTTACTGTTTCGCTTGTGTAATCAAGGAATAAGTTTTTCAGAATCATTGTCTAACGGAAAATTACTAGTATTTTTACTTTGAAAAACTCACAAATGAATTTTTGTAACTTCTAGAATAGCCGCCATTTTTTATTTACCCTTACCATAATTGGCAGAATTATAATTTTTACTATAATATGTTAATAATTTTTATTAAAGTAATCCAAAATTGGGTGAAATCATTTGATTTTTCTTCTCTTTGGTTATTGAACTATTATTGTTTTTATAATATTTTGTTATGTTCCTTAACGAATCTAGTTGGTATACTTATGTTGAAAGTTATCCTTTTTATTCAAATACAAAATACTCATAAATTAAATTCACGTCCTTGCCAGTTGTTGATAATTAAGCTGAATAAACGTGGGATAAAGTTAGGCAAACGGAGGTATAAAAAAGCTATTATTCATATCCTGCTCTGACAAGTTTTTTGTTCCTATTTTCTTTTCTTCTTTTATTTATTTATTTTTTTTTTTATAGAGGGGACCTTCTAATTCCAGATAATTCTTTCATACTTATATTGTCTCATATATGTTATTTATATTCCAATTTATTATTAATATTACTTGTTTAATTCACTTTGTCATTTAAAATTGTTTACAAACATTTTATGTAAATCTTAAATTTCATACTCATGAGTTACATTTTATTTAGTTGCATAAATTTTTTTTTCCCGAATAAGGTTATAAGATTTTAAATCGTGCATAATATTTATTAGATTTTTATTTGAATATAATTTCTATATTTCTTTGCTAGTTTAAGGGTGAATGTAGTTTCAATTTCATTTTTTCTGGTTTATGTTTAGTTAAAATCTTATTGATGATAATACAAATAAATTTTTTGAGGTTAATAACTTCCAATTTGAATATATTTTATTCTAAATGATCATAATGTTGCACAACGTTTCGGGACTATTGCTCCATATTCATGTACTTTAATAAACCTCATAATTAGCCAAACTTATAATTTCACAAAAGGAAGTTTTTAACCTCAAAAAATTTATTGAAGAATAAAAATAAAATATCAACCTATTCTGTTTTTATTTTATCCTGATTCTATACATATTTCAATTAAGGTTGAAAAGTTCTTTTTTTTCTTCTGAGTCAGAAGTCTACCTGTTTATATATATTTCTAACGTCCGTTTTTTGAATTTTCATTTTTTTTCTTGTTATGTTGGTATCATACGTGATCAGCTGGTTTTTGGAATCGGTGGACTATGATATTTTATTCGATCATTTTCTAAGTTGACTATGTCTATGTAACAGAAAATGAAACTGAGCTGAACAAATCTAAAATGTAAGCTGTAACCTAATGAATAAAATATAAAGTGGCGTTGAAAATATATACTAAACAAAGCAAAAATTATCTAAATTGAACCAATATTGACAAAGTTACAACCTATGGTACTCCAGAACCATGATTAATTTTAAAATATGTGCCGAAAAATTCCTATGGAAAACCTTTTTTAATAATGTTTATTATCATGTGACTTAGGATAAGACAATTTTTTGACGCGTTTTATAAATTAATTTTTCTTTAGGTATGGTACTTTTTCACTTGAATTTCGGGTTTCACTTAGTTAAATAAATGCCCTCGGTAGTGTATGTGAGAAACGTTTGATCCAAAATTACTCAGCAAGTGTAGAATAAAATTAAAAAACATAATCCAGCTATGAGTTTCATGTCATATAAAAGTTTTAGTTATTAGCCAATAACAACCTATTTCTTTAGATATAGGTTATTATTTTTTAAAAATCAGTAAATACTCTTAAAGAATTTTTGATGTTGGAAAAGTGTAGATCCATTTACTTTGGAGATCCCTTCTCTACTCAACCTTATCCTGAACCAATCTATTCAAGTAAAAGTGGAATATATGTTCCGTAAACAGTGGTCGTAATGTAAAATGATACATTAATGATTCCAGCCATTTCATTGAAGGATTTTCTCTTTTTTATTACTATGAAGGCGATGTTTAAATTTAAAAAATAAGCATACACTATTTTCAAGAAATTTGAAGTAAGGTTTAACCTCAATTTTACTTTTGTCTTAATAAATAAAATTTGCCATTTATGTGAGCTGACAATCCTCTGTGAGGCCTGGTTAAAATATTGCATCAGATACTGATGTGTTAGACACCCCCCTGGTACGGACGATAAGAGCGAGCGATTGGCATAGGGTATTACAGCCCTCACGTCTACCCTTTACACTTAATGCCAGGGCATTTTGTACCATAGGCTGCCTAAGCTCCGCTGACCTTTTACCTATCAGCTCTACCATTGCAGGATTTTGATAATGCCGGCTTTGTTAATCACGGCACGATTGATTGTGTGGGCAGGTTTATCTCACCAATAAAATATAGTTAAAAAAAAGTGTTATTATTTTAGAGATAAAGGTTCAAATATTTTTTTACATTGTTACCTGCCCCCATTGATATGCTTTAAAGTTATTTCTATGTAAAAATACCCCCATTTTCTCCCACTACGTTTATTTATAATTTTTTTTTTTTCGCAAAATGAACTTGAAGGAAAAACACCGTGGATATAT
>NW_027109100.1:656544-673078 GCF_000696795.3 Halyomorpha halys
TTATTATTATGAAACTATATAAACTAACGAACTACATTGATTTTTTTTCGATTTTTTCATATATATTCACTTACTAAAGTTGGGAAAAATACTTGAAAAAATCCTGGTTTTTGCATTACTAATTTTAGCTTGTCAGGCTCAAAAAGTTAGATACAAATTTCAATCTGTGACTTTACTCTGTACAATATGTTTATTGAAAAACAAATGGGCAAATGTAAAATAAAATTGACAGAAACTATCTAGTTTAGATGATTTTTTTTTTGTTTTGTATAGGTATCTTATCTTTTGATTAGTTGCTTAAACGTTCAGAAGATGTGTAGTAGGAAAATTATTTATCTAACTATTTAAAGTTATAACATTTATATCTTTTTAGAAAAACTTTTTTTTTAACCACTTATAACTTACTTATTGCGCATTTACAGCGTAAGAAGAACCACCATTAAAACTTTCAGCTTCGTAGGCATCGTCTAGGCTAAGATTAAGACAAGCTTTTCATTATATGGTTACTGCTCTGTCTCTATGGGTCTTAGGGTGATGTTGTAAATACTAAAGACTTTCAATAAAGCTTACCTAAAAAAAATGTTCCGAATTGGGCCGAAATTATCGCATTCAAACAAATAAATTTTTCAGCAGTATATATTAGTGTAGATAACCTTAAATTTATTTTATTTTTGCAAAATTAATAAATAGTAAAAACATTTGAGATTTTGAGTACCAATTAAAACTGAATAAAAACTTTAATAGTCATCCATTATTTTTGATAGAAGCAAATATTTTTTTTCTTACTATTCGTTCATAACCTAAAAAAGAGAATTAGTGAATACATGACAAATAATTGAATGGTAACTCTCATTTTGTTTTCTCTGTTTTCATGGATTCCTTTCGTATTTTTCCACAACTTGTGTGTACAAAAAATTTGAGAGCTCAACTTATTCCATATAAATACGTAAAAAAAATTGAATTTTTCAATGTCTTACATGTTTGTTTTGAGTATTTCAATGACTAACAATAAAAATACTTGTCAGTTCCACAGTTATCTTCGTTCACTGAGTAACACTTGGTTGAATAGTTATTGTGAGTTTGAGAACCTATAATCTGTTAGTTTAGGCTGTAGGAAAATGTAAGGAGGCTTTAGGGAAAGTAGAGAAAACTTGAGGTGAAGACTCAATCACTTCCGATCACAGCTTTCTTCTGCTATTTTTATTTCGATGAAAATGGGGGCCATAATCTCCTTCTATAACAGCTAACTAAATGGTACTGTAAACTTTAACTTTATTATAGGATTCTAAGATCTGAAATAGATTTCCCAAGACTGAAATATTGGGTCCAGACAAGATGAGGGAGTGGCGTTTCGCCGTTTGAAACATCGATCTCACTATTAATTATTGTATGTAGATAAAGTTTACTAGTTTATTGGGATATATATCTTGAAATGATATTATTTAAAGGGAAGTAGCAATACATTTCGGTAGTTCTTGACATTTTCTGGGACAAATAGCCTTTATGTAACATTAAACTTAAATTTGATATGCTAAACAATTTATTATATAAAATTTAATTTAATTTTTAAATTGTATCATTGTATTTATTCCTGACATGAAAAAAATTCTGCTATTTGAATGATACAGGTCTCCAATAGAAACCCCTAAGGGATGGATATAATAAGAGGTATTTTTAATGCTGCCTTTTGAACAAAATATAATGGCTTATCTTTCCATTGTCATTTTCTCCATTTCAGAATGATTTCAGTTTCTATAGGAGGTTGGCTTTGTGTATCGTTTCCACTGAAACCGCCCGGAAATAAAACTGCCTGCTCCCTCTGGATTTCTCACCACACATCCGTTTAATCGCCGGAGAAACATCTCTCGCTACACCTCTATCATTTTCAGTTGAATAATATTGTATTTTTATTTAATATATTTATATTTATTATGTTAAATACTACTTTTGCAATCAAACGAGAAAAAAAAAATTTGGACGACCCTTTCAAAATTTGAGGTTGCATCTTTCAAGATACGTAAAATCGAAAGCTCATATTAAACATTAAATATCACTTACCATTTGAACGTTATCATAGGTCTCTTAACATTTATAATTCAACTTCATCATCCGTCACTTTATGCCTAAGCAAGCAATACATATAAACACGAAAAATAAATAAAATTGAGAAATAAAAACTTATCTTAGTTAACAAAATCTAAAGAAGCAGAAAATGAAAACCTAGAACTTAATATATTATATTAAAAATTTATAAAATAAGACGTAAAAAGTAAAAGGGATATGTTGAAACATCTGTCACAAATTAAACCAGAGATGTATACATCTTATACCATTTAGAAATCCACCTGTAGGAGATAGTAGATTGTATTTATTTGAGTTAAATCATTAAAGTTTATTGTATAACACATTAACAGTTTCCATTTATATAAAACTCTAAAATATTTTTATAGAATTAAAAGTTTATTTCAGTATATATAGTGTTAAAAATCAAGATTGGTTAAAAATAAAAATAAAATAAAATAAAATCTCCCAGTTAGAAACGACCAGTAAAGGCCACCTATAAAAAAAATATGATGGGCGCCCTTGTCCTGTGATATTATAATATATTACAGTTGATGTCTCCTTTATGTCCAATAGTCACTATTTTACTTTGAATTAAAATAAATAAAATTGTTTTTAGGAGAATGTTTTAATTGCGTCTAAAAGAACGTGTACTTATAGCATACAAAACCTATTATTCTCTAGAAATATATATTTATATGATTAGGTTTAGTAAAATTGATTAATTATCAAAGTTAATGAGTTAATATTTAATTAATGTATGTTTAAAGCAGTGTTTCAATATTAATCTAAAGGCGCTTGTACACGGGTCACATTTCCATTGTGCATCAATGTATGGCTGCAATATTAATATATTGTAATAATGATATTGATATTTTATAATGTTAATGTAATAATTATTGTTGGCAATATACAAGATTGCAGAGCCGAACCTCCCCGGTTTCTGCCCGTAAATTCATTCTCTGTACTTTCTACCAATATCGGATTGGGCCAGGATAGTCGAATGGGTTAAGGCGTTTGTGATAGGTAATCTGTTCAGCACATGGATAGGAGACTGCCCGAAATGGTGGAATATCAATATCACTCGTGGTGTCAAGACACACTTTTCCCCTAGCCTACCTGAGGCTACGTAGCAAACCAGTGTAGTAGTGATCACTCTGCGGCATCTACTTCAATCTGTAATACTCTTACGATCTTCCAGGAGGTCCAATAGTCTCCCGAAGGAAATAAGAAGTATTCTACTCGAAAATGATTGGAAGTAAAGCAAACAGATGCAAAAATTCATTCTCGAATGGAACCTACTACTACGAAAAGAAAAAACATTTCTAGTAGTAATTCATTATGTGAACATATGTTACGCTACAACTGACGAAGGGTCAGGGGTTCAGTACTCTGTAAGGATGATATACGGTGATTCAAGGAGGCGATTGGTTCAAGATCACGCTCAACCGCTAGATTCTCTTTAATTGGAAGGGTACCCACTTCATAGAGGCTGGGTGGACCCTGGAGGGCTCCCAAACCCACACTGCTACAGTAATAGAATTAATAATTATCTAACGCAGCGGTATTCCGACCTTGGTTCTGCGAGTTAGTAACACAGCGCCTTGTTCACTGAGCTATCTCTCTCCCCAAGTTGTAATAATTAAATATATATTTTTAAAAAAATGTATTTGATTTAAGAAATTCTTAAATTGTGAGTACTGGTGAAGTGTACTAATGACAACCAGTAAATAAAGGTATAGGATAATTAACTGGTTTTATTCCACTACCGAGGTTCCCTTTTGGTAGGGAGGGTACCTTTATATTTTGCAAACCAGAAAATAAATTATGAATGAATCTAAAAATAAGAAATTCTCGGAGCTAATGGTTTAACAAAGTATTGAATAGCAAATATAATGTAATTGGTTTGTTGAAGAAGTAAACGAACTAAGAACTTTATAATTTTATATCTTATAGAATGGAAGTTTGCTACAACATGGCAGGAGAAATTTGTTATTATTATAAGTTTGCTGATGGCATGTTTTCCTACTCCTAACCCCTCTCTGGATATCTCACTAGTTATTTTATCCTTTATGTTGGATATACTAACTTTATCCGACTTGTAATTGGCAATTATTGGATAAAAACAAAGTTTGGGTCCTTTTTAATTGTTTTTAATATTATAATAAGACATCATTAGAGATTTATCTCTCTTGGACTTTATTGTAAGAACGATACTTGTATTTAACCTTTGAGTAAGAATATTGAGGAAAGTTTGATATGACTATTTTACTATTGAGTCTAATGGTATTTTTATGGGGAGAGTTTTCCAGACGTTTTACATATTTACGCATTTATGTTTTTTAGGATGGCGATTCTATTTTTTCCTGTTAATATAAAAAAAGAAACTCAAGAAATTAATATTTTTCAATTTTGCTCCCTTAGCACGAAAACTTTGCATAATATATCAATAATATTAAATTAAGCAAGAATGAATTCCCTAAATTTTTACTCTATAATGTTTTTGTGTTTGGTATCGTTTAGGAGCAACCTTTCGTCCAATGGGGTTTAGTCAAATGAGGCCCGGAAGTTAAATTGGTGGAAGGTTTTGTAGAAGTTGAGAAATTTTTCTAATTCATGTTTTTAGGGGGTTGATTAAAAATTTTAACTTTGTGACCTCAAATTTATTATGGAAGAATGAAAACAATTTTTTTTTTGTTTCTGGTGACTTGAAAACGATATATTCTTCCATGTATCATTTTGTACCAAATAAAATAAGATACAATTTTCAACAATTTTGATTCAAATGATTATGTTGTTTAGCCACTTCGTTTTGAACTAAACTTAATTCAAAACAAAAATATCAGTTGAACAATTGAACTTACTATAAAACCCTTAGTTTTCAGTTTCGCTGCCATAGTGATTACTGAACTGTCATTTGTGTGTATGTACTTGCCTACAGTGTTTTAGTCCTCTTCGGGCTCTCAATAAAAAAAAACTTAGATTAGGCACTCTTTTAATTATCACATTAACTAATTTTTTTTTTGGCCAAGACTCACATTGGAGTCCTATACTGCCTAACCATGGCTGGGGGTTAAAGTTCTTCATTTTGTGGGACCGCCACTCATTGAAAAAAGTCAACGTCCCAGGTCGGATTCGAACCGGCACCGCTAATAGACATCAAATTGGTAAAACGGGGTCTTTACCACTGAGCTATGGGCGGCCAATTAACTAATTTAACTTAGTATGAATAGCTAATTCTAGTTTAGTTTTTCTTGAATTTGGAGATGCCGTTTAATTCCTATAACACTAGTGTGTGAACATAATAGTGTTCATAAATTACTTAAGGGATGTCTAAATCCCAGTGTTTATTTTTGTTAATTTTTTGCTATTTTTTCGTATAATTTATTTAAAATGTTTTATTAAAAATAAAATTTAAATTTAGTAAAAAATTTATTTTGTGTTAAAAATAAATATTTGTAACTATTTAATATTATTTATTTACCACCCTACCCTGCTTATTAGTCAATACCGGTATTCGCACCAGTGGGTCAACTGCTGCATATGACAAAAACATAAAATTTATCTGTACATTTGCTATCTTAAATTTATTTGAAAAGTAATAAATTTATATAACTAGTGATATTCAAAAATGGTTTATTCTATGTAAACTTCCCCCCTCACCCAGATGAGACAAAGGGGCCCGATCCAATATTTCACCCCGGACCAGACACCCTCCAGACAAGTTTCACCTTGACATTGTACTAGTTGGGTTACTTGAAGCCATTGGTACTAATTAGACGCCCAGGCAGCAATAGCCGTAGGTGTACAATTAAGGAAAGCTACTCTTAATGGTACACTTTAAATGAGTCAAGAGATCCTCGTTGAAGCCTGTTAGTGCTTGATGGGTCAAACCCATCTGGAGACCTTATTACAGCGATTAAGGAGTTTTCTACCCTAGTTTAATATATTCACTTCTCAAAAGTATAGTTTTTTTTTTTTGGCAAATTAAAATTATATAACCAAAATTTATTCAGTTTATTTGTATATTTAAATTTCCCCTTGTTAAATAGGTGTTACTAATCAACATTTTTCATTAAAAAAAAAATCACTTATCTACATCACTTGCTCCCATAATAAGTTTTTATTAATATTCCAAAAGTGGATATATCGAACTAAATTGATAGAATTGAATAAATAAACTGATAAAAAAACTCCTAAAATATAAACATTTTCTTTATTTTTGTTGTATGAAGTATTACAAATTTCAGCATTCATTTCATTTCAGGTCAATCCCAGATTTATTAAAATTGAGCAAATATTTAAGAGGTTTTGTTCCAAATTTAAATATTGTTTATTTGCTCATCGAGTCAACTCATATTATCCACTGTTTCTTTATCCACGACAACATTACTTACTTAAATTACTTATTACTTACACTTTTTGAAAGGGAAAATTTATCGGTAATGAGAAAAATTAAATCAATAAACTGAATGTAGAATCACTTGATCTGTTATATAAAATTTGATTCCGAATAATCTTGTAGTGGGGTGTAGGGTTTTGATCAAGTAGTTGTTATTAATCAATACAAGTAATCTTTTTCGTTCAAAATAATATCTTACATTTTTCCTCCTTTATTTTGTAGTATTACAGTCATATATTTGCTAATAGAGATCTAAGAGCACATGCACACCATATTTGCAGATATAATAATGATGTGAATCCCTAAGACCCATGAGGGGTCATAAGTTCAGTACTTGGTAAGGAAGCACTGATTCTACAGGTGACTAAAATCTGACTGTTGAGCATCATCTTGAATATATGATGATGTTCAACAGTCAGATTATTCCCTAATTAAGGGTACCCACGTTATGAGCATGGTTGGACTGCATAACAACTCAAGAGGGCTCCATTACCCACAGGGTTGACTCATGGAAACAGTATAACTGAAAATAATTATCTGTCCAGCTAGTTCTTGTCGCACTGCCACCGAGCTCCCATATTTACAGATATACATATAAATGATATGATAATAAAACAATAAATAGAAGTTAAACTTAAAGTAAAATAACATTCTTTTCAGTATTCATTTTTTTACTTTGAGCCTGAGGAATTGCGAACCATGCTTGTCCCGAAACTTGTAAAGGAAAAACTTCCGGAAGTTCCCTCTCAACCTCTGGTACCGAAATCTAGTGGAGGCTGGGAGGGGCGTTAGCTGCAGACGTGCAGAACGTGAGTGGAGAATCTGGCCATATCGAGAACTGCCAATATAATTATTTAAAACAGACCTCTGTATGCCACTCCCGTTTCAACCTTCAGGGAGGATTGTAGGGATAGGTGAAGATAGAGATAAGGGTTGTGCTTTCGGTTTAGGATGATGAGTGAGTTTTTCATAAAATGTAGAGAATTTGAATTTAATTAAATCTGAAACAAATGGGATAGTAAGTAGAAGGGTATTGTTGGTTCCAACCATGTATTATGTAAACATAATATGGAGCATTAGCCGAGTTGGAAGGAATTGGGACCGAAAGGATTGTCTTCCCCTAATTATGTCACATTCACTAATTACTTCAATAATATATGAATAAAATTTGCTTAAAGGATTTAGAAAAAAAAGTATGCTAGTTGTAAAAATTTATGGGACTATCTCTTCCAGTAGGTGCTGTAATCTAAAGATGCTGGAGTGGCCCGATCTATCATCATGGTAATGCGGGATAGTCTCCTGTCAATACAGCTCCTCTGGACCACTTCCTCAGATTGCCCCACGAGGGAATCTTTCACCTCCTTTACAATGACAGTCATTTTACATACAATCTCATAGCCATAGATTATTGAAAGTACCTGTGTGAAAATTCTATGCAAGTATTTTCAATTATTTGAAATTAGTTGTTGTTTTTTTTTGGTTTTTTTTATAACAAAATACTGTGAATTGCTTTTCCTATCGACAAAAATAGTCGTTCTATTGAATTGAATTTGAGTTTCCCTTATAAATTATGCAGCTTTTGACTTAACACTATATACCTGAGCTTACCTTCCTCATTTTCCTGTGGGACAATGTTTATCATTAATTATCTTTGTTTAACATTGTCGTACTCTTCATGTTTATTCGGAACTGTTATTTTCAAATGCCTGCAACTAAACATGCTTGTATTTAGAATATATTGCTTTCGTAACAATGAATTCATGGATAACTTTTAAACCACGTATTCGGGCATAACGTTCGACAAATAATAATTTACTTACACTAAAATAGCTTCTGTTAATCTCAAAGAAGTTGTAAGTGCTAATGTTATGTTTCTAGTAACTGACGATGTAGTATTTGACCGCGTTGTATAATTCCTTGTTTATTGATTTTCGTAGTTTTTGTCGATCACTGTTTGGCATAACTTAAAACATTTAAGGGGACTGTACTTAACATTTTACTTGCCATTATTAAAGGACCACTTCACGGTCATTCAGAATGTCAGTAAAATTTAATATGGACATTCATCTTATAAAATTGAAATAGATGTATCCGCTCTTCCTGTTTATTGCCTACAATTGTTTTTACAATAGTGAGCCTGCTTGGGATATTTCAAATTTGATAAGCTAATAAAATTTATAGATTAATAATAAAAAAAATCAAATATATTTTTAATTAATCTATAATACTTAACTATGGATTTTTTCAATGATAGGATTATTGTTGTCAGTTAAAATTTCGGTTTCATGGTATCATTATAATATTTATCAAATTAAAAAAAATAGGAAATACAGATCTAAAAATTAAAATTCTTGGTTAAAAATAAATTATTATCTGCTTAAAACAATTAATTAATCTGTATAAACAAGGAAAGTCTTCATAAAAGATAATACCCAATCGATGCTAAACTTCACTAATTTTATTATCACTAATTCCTAATTCCTAAAGTGACCTCTACCCAATCAGTCGGAATAAGTAAGACGGAAGTTAGTGCAGTAAGACTGAAGATGGACGTACGTATTGTGTTAGTTTAGATTCCAATATCTAAAGGAATTTTCTAACGCCGTAAAATGCCAAGTTCTGCTTGTTTGAAAATGAAATTCTGCAAATAAATCAAACAATTGCACAAAAGGCAAAGGTGTGTATAATCATTAATAGTATAAATAAGGTGTATATCTAAGGTGCTAGTAAGATGTAATAAAACAAATACAATTTTATAACAAAGGAAACAATAAAGAAAATATAAGAATTAAATATTAACAGTAAAAAAACAAACAAAAGAGAGGTCTTTTTTAACAAAAAAATATGTATGTAAATGATTTACCGTATTTTTTCAAAATATGAAGATGATCCATTTTATTGATATGAAACTATTTTTATTATTTGTTGACTATTTTTTGTTTTCTTTTGACTCCACACCGGACCACCTGGTTCATATTTAAAAAAAATTTATTTATGGTCGTCATTAAATTAATGACGTCTGTTGGATGAAAAAAAAATGTCTATCTGACTTTAAGTTGAGGGTGATAGCCGGAAGAGAATCACGGCCAAGTATCACAGTTGTAGATGGCTGCCCCTCGTTAGCATTGTGTTTTACATTATATTACGGTATAGTTTATACTATTAAAAGTAATGTACCTTATATAAGAGTGTTTAATTATGTTTAAAAAAAAAAATAAATGCAAATTTCTAATATTCCAATATAAATAAAAAGAAAACGACAATTAAAATGTTTATTTCCGTAAACATGTTGTAAGGATAAGACAGATAGATCATTGGGAGAATTCTATAATCAGACCATTGAAAATTTTCTCCACAATCCATCTGCCTTTTAACCTTCGGCTTTACTATCATGAATTGAAATTTATGATTATAAAATCTGTAACGTCATGGATACGTGATTAAGGTATTAAATATTACGAAGGTAATTCTTTTATTTATATACTGATTAATTAGTTTGTTTATTAATTATTTTATGCTGACTAATTTTATTTTTATACATGTCTGCTTCTCATTTTTTAAATACAGTGTTAAACTTGTGAAATATAAAAATTACACCGTAAAACCTCTAATTTTGACTGATATCGTGGTTCTACTTTTGAGATTTAACATAATCAAATATTAAAAATAAATTTGAAAACTTTTTCAGTTGATCTAGAAATTTTATTACCTTCGTCAATTTTGAAATGTCCTTTTAATGGCAGGTTCATTAATAGAAAAAATATTTCTCTAATTAACATTATAATTGAATATATATTATAAACTCGAGACCCGTCTTCATTATAATTAATATTAATATTTTCATTATAACCCTTACAACAGGGAAGCCCAGAAGGAGTATTAATTAAAGTAAATCTAAGATTTATATCCAGGTCTATCTCGTTAGCGTTAATTAGTTAATATGGAGTCCTTAATGAGGTCTTGCGTTAAATATTTGCTTGTGAATAAATTTAATTATGTTACAATTTCCTTCTTCTTTATGTTTTAACTATAGCAGTTTTTAAATTATTTGCTTATAAAAATCTTATTAGTATGTCAAAAGTGTTTGTTTTTTTATAATGACGATTTGAGACTGAAGTTTTAAATGAACCTTTGATCTACTCTCTCTCTCCGTTCCTTTGAAAATCCTCTTCTACGGATTTATGTATTTCTCATAGAACTGTTTCAATTGCCTTAATCTTTATTATTTGTAAAACGTCCTTTTGAAATTCATTATCAGCTCCTTTCTGTAAGAGCTGTTCTGTAGCTTCCTTAGTACTCCATTCAGTCCTTAATGATCTTTCTAGCCGCCTTTGTGAAAAAACAATATTTATTTATACAGATAATAATTATCTATTCCTCATTAACGTTATATGTTATATATATGTTGTTAATGTAGTTGTAATCTACAATGGTGCAGTACCTTAGTAAGTATATCTATTACAGCTCACCGCTCAACTACCTCCTCATTAGATAGTTTCCCTAACTATGACAAGTATGATAAGTAACTAAAACAGTTACTATTTATAATCCTGCTTAAGCAGCGGTTAAAAACAATAATAACAATTAATAATCATATGAACGAAGAAAAAACTAAATTTGGTAAAACATAATAACTAGCTTCGAGATTACTATTAAAATTTACTAATCTTCAGTAAGCTGGAGAGCTGGGTAGCTCAGTGAGTAAGGCGCTGTGCCACTAACTAAGGACCCAGGTTCGAATCCATTTCTGGCAGATAATTATTCGTTTTGTTACTAGAATCCTGACAGTTTGGGATCCTCCAGGGTCCACTCAAATTATATAAAGTAGGTACCTTAATTGGGGAAAAATCTGGCGATTGGACAAATCACCTACTCTCTTATCTGTTGTTCAATATACAGGACTTCCTTAAAAAGTACTGGATCCCCGAACCTTGATTTTCATTTTCAATCTCTACTAGTAGTCACGTCTATTTGATCCCAAACACTATCTTGAATACTTCCTACAAATTGATTCTTATTATAGAAAATTCATCTTAGATTCCGAAAACACTTAAATTTTAGAAATGTTTAGTAGGGATTTGAATTTCAATTGGATAAAGCGTAGTTTCTTCCAAAACTTCTCAAAAAATTATATGATTAATTTGCTAGCACGACGAATTATATCAACAAAGAATTAGTTACAGAGGTGCAACCTAATCGCAGTGTGTTTCCTTGTATGAATAGAGGTGGTACAGAAGTTATTTTATACTATGTACAACAGCTTTATATGTTATATACAACTTTTCTTTAACTACTCTCTAGATTAAATTCTATTATATATAACAATATAACACGATATTTATGTGCAATATGAAGAGGTGAAAATTGGTTAGAACCATAATAAAGGAATATATCCAATACCCCTCGGAAGGTAGGAGTGTCAATGGAGGAAGATTTCAAGAAGATGGAATAGATCCTAGGTTATGCCAGTTTCCTTTGTTGTATATTATAGGGTCAAACAGGTGAACAATACTTAGACGGTTGTATGGGACGGAACTAATGTAATCCTGGAAGGTTTGTTAAAAACATATGAATAAAATCATGGGAATTATTCTAGTGGGTCTTTTACTTTGTCAGACACATTTTTATTGCGGTTCTATCGTAATTTCAACATTTAAGCTATTTATTCAAACATCTATATTATTATACAAATTTATTTATGAAGCCACAGTTGACTATTGGTATATAAGAAGGCGGGGTTGGAGTTACTCCACTATATTTTTGCTGAACTACCTCTCATCTTCCCCCTTTAGTTATTGACATTTCCTCTTAAAGTTCCTTGTATAGATAGCCCAAACAAACAAAGTTTCGAAGAAAAGATACAAATATAATTTTTCGTACTGGAACCTCGTAGCTGCCCGATGTAATACTTGGAGATGTTGTTATTAGCGATGGAGGAAGCGTGGGCCCAGACTAATGGGATTGTCCTAAGTGATTGGTAGGAGAACTTTCTCCGGGGTATTTTCGGGGCCATCTATTTTTCTTTGTCTTGTATCTTGATAGCTTAGCAAAATTTCACACTTTTTCTCTCAATTGCTCCATTTTTATCAGGACTTATGATCCTAAATAATTTTATCAGTTTTTTTTGTAGCATAGCTCATTTTTTTTCTCCATTTAGTCGTCAAGTAGATTACACATTACTTAGAAATATTAAGATTTATTTTAATAATTTGTTCTCTTTATGATTTCTAGAGGTTTAGCCCTCTAGTATTGCGATTACTTTGGTTCAACCAGTAATTGTAATTTCAGACCATTATTAAAATTACAGTCGCTCACCAAGTAGTTTAAATTACTAATCAAAATTGTAATTTTATTTGCTAGTTCCAAATTATAATAATGGGAAAATAATTGAAATTGTAATTACTTTTTACCCAACTCTGTTTAGGGCATGCTTGGGCGAATTATTAAGTTATATTACTCATTCTATGCATAATTTAATATTCTTTAATTGTTTACACAATAGCATTTTTCGCTACTATGAATATACTCCTTTTAGGAGTCGCAGGTGAAAACTATATTAAAAAGCTAATTCTTTATTTAATTAAATTAATTAACCGATAAGTAAGAGTTTTACAACCGCCGGAAATACGTTTCCGAGTCAAGTGTGATTGAAACCAAATTATTTGCAGCTGTATGTTTTACGGACTGGGTTTCATGCTTTGGATTTCTGCGCCACTAGAGATTTATTTAATTTTATTTTAATAAAGTTTCAGTCCTTATGGAGCTTTATTCAAAACTTTTGTAAAAATTTATTTTTCTTCCCGTTAATTATATTCCTTTTTTTTTTTTTTTTAAATTAATATTAGATGAAAATTATAATGAACTTACCTTAAGGAGTCCCTCTGGCAATAAAATGATCTCAGTTTATATATATGAGAAAAAACTAAACATAATGTAAAATTGAAATTTTGGTGTGGTATATTTGATTAAAAGAATGCTTAAAAATAAAATGTTTTTTAAGAAACTAACTATAACGATGAAGAATCCTCATAATCATTTTAATTGAGTGGTATTTGTACCCTGCTGAGTGAACTGTCTGTGATTTGTTTAGTGCATTCTTTTTTTCGAATCGCCATTCACATAACCGCCTGCCAATTGTTAAGGTGCCAACGGCATCAGAAGTGCAACTAAACAGGATTATTGCAGAGTCCCTACTAGTTTTGATTCAAATGTTTTTGTGTGATTCTTTATTAAAATAAAATCCAAACATTTCCTACCGTTTACATCTTGGATCGAAAAATTGGAAATTAATAAATAGTTGAAAACTATTTGTGTGTTTAACCCCTGGCCTGACCCATCTACTTCAAATTCACATAAGCCCAATCATCTATATATAATATAATTTAAAAAAAAAAATATTATTATTTTTATATTGATATAGGTTTTTTATAGTGGTGAATCAAAATGTGCCACCACGTTTAGCAAAAAAAAATCTATAATGACAGTTTCGAGTATTTATTAATTGAAATTTTTTTACATCTATTAGATGAAAAATCTATAATTAACGTTTGTATTTTTTTCTTTAAGCTAATTTAGAAATAAATGTTTTTGTGGAAGAACCCTGTCTATATTATTTTTCTTTGCTGTCTGGGACCATTGGATATATCATGTGTTTTTTTTTCAATGTAGGTTCACCAAAAAATTGTTGATAAAAATCTGTGATAATTTACTCCTTGTAAGTTTAAAATATTTATTTTATACAATTACATATATTCTCATTTATTTATTAATTAATAAAAAAATAGTTATAACAATAAAATAATAATCAGTAATAAATAGTTATTAATAATACTAATTGTGGATGTAGTTAGACTGTGATGGGGTAGTAAAACTGATTAATTATCCTATCAGAGGCCAAATTGCCGTGTATACGGGCTACTAAGGTGACAGTACTGTTTGTTGAGCTGATGTGTCTAGTGCTATATTGCCTTCTATAACAGTGTGCCTGGTTCCATTAGCAGGAGGCCCACGTGTATAGCCCGATAGTCTCTAATGACTGTCTGTTTATTAGCTGAACTGCTTTTAGCTACAACAATCGCTATTTGCTTAGTATGCGTAACAATAGCAGTTACCGTGGCGCGTTTAAAACTGATTTTGCAACGGGGGAAGAAGGGGGGTAGTATTATTATTGACAATATCCTATGTATGTACATACTTGGTGTCATTCTCCCAAATACGGGAGCTTTAGTATTTATTTATTCATAGCAGTCTAATATATAGTAATTGACATTGAAAGTATACAAGAAAACAGGACATATGAGAAGATGGTTGAGGGTTGCGGTCAAAGAATAAAACAAATAAGTTTTTAAAAAACTTATTTAATAGTGCCAACGTTTCGGCCGGAATTTCTAGCCTTCATCAAGGCTTAGATCAAAAAATAAGATAACAACGAATGAATAAAAGAACTTATAGAAAGGTTAAAGTAAGTAATTGTACAGAATAAAAATTAAATAAAAGTTAATTAAAGAAGTGGAAAATAAAACGTGCATATAGCTAATTAAATATCTAAGTAAAATAACATAATTAAGGAATTAAAAATGTAAAGTTATATAATGCAAAGAAACAAAGAAATATGAATATTTTAATTTAATAATAATTTAAAATTTATAGTTATGGAAAAAAAGATACATATATTTTCTTTCTCTTATTAATTTTTAAATTTATAATTTATTATTAATTATGTCATTTAACTTACATATTTAATTACCTGTATATGTTTTATTTTCCTCCTCTTTCATTACTTTATTTTTATTAATTTTCTTTTTGTAAAATTATTTATCTTAATCATTCTATATATTCTTGTATTCATTGGTTGTTTTCTTGTTTTGTATTTTTTGTTCTAAGCTCTGATAAAGACTAGAAATTCTGGCCAAAACGTTAGCACTATTAAATAAGTTTTTAACTGATTTGTGTTATTCTCTGACCTCACCACAACAATCTTCCCTTCATATATATTATCTACGGTCAACTACCTTCTTATCATTAAGAAAATAGGACCATTTTTAGTATGATATTTTTCAACTGGGGTGAATCTCTTAAAATTAAGAGGATATAAGAAATCAAATAATTAAGGTGAACATAATAGACAGTTTGTCTGAAAATAGTCTAAAATGTAAAAGTAATTAAGTTTTCTTTCTCCTTAAAAATAAGTAAATACAAAACTTTATACTCTCAGGAAAAAGTTAAATAATGAAGATAATGGGTGCTTTCAGTCCTATAATGTTTATTTCAATATAAATAGTTTACGACCCGGAGATATAAATGTTGCTAAAGAAGTTTTTAAAAAAAAAAAAGTTAAATTTTTTGATTGTATATACGTTTACATGGACATGAAGTGATCGAGGTTCATTTCTCTAAGATGTCCCGAGATCAGAATCGGCTTATCAAACAGGTCTTCTATATTAGTTCTAAAAATATTTTTCAAATCATTTATATTTTCAAAAACAAATTTATATTTCCAAAAAAGGATGCTCTATTAAAAAATCAAGTTTTTAAACTGTCCCATAGATTATAGTTGGAAAGACGGATCTAGATTTCCACCAAACGTCCTGGGCGGGAAAATAATGAAAAATATATAGAGGAAGTGGGATCCCTCTTCATCATCCGTGTTTGTCTCTCAGGATAAAACCTTATCTTCAAGGAGGAAGTGGTGTGAGAAAATGTAAAGTTAAAATTTATTGTTATTTACTCCCCTGTGCCTTTCAGTATTTACGAAATAACGCTTAACTTATTTGTTCAATTATGTACAGCCAAATCATGTGTTATTCTAATTAGTACAGCCATGGTTACTTTTTATTTTAACAGTACGTGAAAACCATCAAAATTCATACTCCTGGGAGTTTATTCACATTTCTTACTCTTTAAAATCGCAGGGGAATGTAGAGTCTTATAGGGAGATACAACTTTTGAAAATGAAAACTTTGATCGATATTGGTAAATGTTTTATCAATATTCTTGACTTCAAGTTGCGTTATACTATAATAAATAAATATTTTATTATAAAACTATATGATCATAAAATTATTAAAAGTA
>NW_027109100.1:673203-690148 GCF_000696795.3 Halyomorpha halys
CTATAAAATATAAATTACTAATTAATACCATTTTGTTTATAATAACCTACATTACTGTTTAAATTTTATAAGGGGTTTTTCATTCCTATTTAGGCAAAAAAAATTTCAATTTGCATTGTATTTAAACATCAGAAAACATGTGGTTTGTCGCTTGTTTCATCTTTACTAAAATGGTTCACATTGTTAGTAATAACAAAATAGAAGTGTGATTGTGAACTTTACAATGAGATTTATATTTTGTTATTTAACAATTTTTGTTTTAAAAATTAAATCTTTGTTAGTATCTAATTATTTTGTTAATTATTGTTTATATTACTTTAAGTTTTTTTTCTATTTATAATTTTGTTATTTAATGTAATGTATCTGTAAATATGGTACTAATTTATCCTCAATTACGAAACGATTCTCATTTGATGTAATGTATAAGCTGATGGTTTTTCAATGGTTGTATTCTATGGCAGCACAAAATTTGTATATGTTATTCCCACCTCGAGATAGCTGAAAATACCATAACAAATGATATTACACCTATTTTATCCACCTTGGGATCTTGGGAAACCTTACCATAATAAATAGCAAACCGTACAATCCCGTTTGCCAACTAAAAGGGAACAGGAGAAGGAAGGTAAAATAAGCTTACCCAGACAACAGTCATTAGCTGCTTGAGAGATCTCTCAGTGGTAGCTAAGTGAGCTTTCCAAGCGGCCAACAATTTTTCAGGGGTCTGCCTAGGGGTTTGCTCTTAACGTTTTTACCTCAAGAGTGTATTTGTTTTACGTTTTAATGTATTGTGCCCTAAATCTCCAACTTTTCTTACACTAGTGTTAACATTATTATTATTATTATTATTATTATTACAATTATTATTATTACTAATTTGTTAAAAGCAGAGTTATTCATATATTAATCAATTTAAAATGTTCATACTTATTTAAACTATTGTAATATTCTTTAATTATATTTATTATAACCAACTTTTTAATTATTAAATATCAATTTAATAATAAATTAAATCATTAATCATTAAACCACTAAATTTGAAAATAACATAAAACTATGTAATAATTATTATTTTTTATGACAGTTTTATTATTAAATAATAAACTTGTAAAATATATTCTACAAGTATGTAACGACGTTTCAAAAATCTTCTAGTTGAACCCAGTCACATAGTCACGTTATTAAAATATATTTTCATATATACAAGTAATATCTGGCAGTTTTTTACAAGGTAATTTTTTTCTCTGAGCTTTATGTTTAAAATGTATACATTAATATTATACACAAGTTTTGTTTTTAATAGAATGTATTACTGTTCAAATAATATGAGTGTTTTTTTTTCTTGTATCTTTGGTTACAATTTATTACTTTATAAAAACTAAATTGGAAATAAATTTTAAATTACCTTGTCTTCAATCTCCAGCAAATGTTATGTTAAATTTTAGTTACGCTCATGGCTTTAACGTTTACAATAACTACCTTTTTGCATACAGATATTCCTTAATATTTCCTTATTTTTTATTTCTTTTTAAATATGTAAATGCTCTCTTTTATCTCCATCATTATAGTGCTTAATTGAAATAGCATGTAATATCAATATAATATAAGTGGTTTACGTGTCTCTATCGTGGTATTAGGGCTACTGTATATCTCTTACCTCCTGTAAGTTTGTTTGTTATATCTATAGAAAATTAATGAGTCACTATTGTTGGTGATAAATAGCTTCTGTCCCGTGTCCATTTTTGAATTATATTAATACAAATTTGATTAAAGATTTAATAACTTTAACAGTAAGAAAAAAATTTGGAGATATTAAGAAAAAAACAAATTAAAGATTAAAAAATCAATATTTTGTTGAAAGAGGGTGAATTTATTATATTTCTTCCTTACAGAGGAGATGGGTTTGTCGTAACCAACCTTTTCTTACTAGAGTGGCAGGGTCAAATTCACATTCCGTTGTGCCGCTTCAATTCAGCCTACCCTGGCCGAAATCGAACCGGAGCTGCTGCTCCAATCGAAATTGCTAAGGTTTCAACGTATTCTGCTAAAACCATTCTCAGGACCAGGCACTCTCCTAGTAAATTAATAAAACCCGTTTGCGTGTCTCTATTGTGGTATTGTGGCTATTGTAATACCTTGCCTCAGGTATAAAGTTTCTGCCCCGTGTATACTTCTTTGTTATAACTTTAGAAAATTTTCGAATTAGTATTTCTGGTACTGTATAGTGTATGCTCTATGTCCATACCTAAGTTATAACAGTAGAAAATGTATGATTAAACCTTTCATAATCATAACAATGGCCTTTTATATTGAGAATCATAAATAAATTAAAGTTTCCTCCCTTAGTTATGTAATAAAAGCAGTCTTTAAATAAAAGGTAGCCACCCAATAGGTTTATAATTAAAATGTGGTAAAAAATTTAGCGAAATAATTAAGTTTCGCTTATTTTTGATAATTATTAGTTACTAGGAATTAGTTGAATGAACTTTACGTATTTAAAACAAATTCTTCTTTCATTTTTTTTTATTAACATGGGTAAGCTTATATGAACAAAGTTTAAATGAATTGGTGGATTTGGCTTTAACATTCTTTATTAATATTAATAATTATTTTTTACATTCTTAATTATAAGAAAATGAGTTCATGAATATGAAATCAGTAATGTGTGAGAAGTTTGTAAAGAAAATTGTACTGTACAGTTAGACATTGTAATAAATAATTCTAATAATCTGTGAGCTTTATCGTAGCTACTACAGCTTGGAATAGTAGAGTAGGGCCGATTTAATGTTAAGTTGTTGGGAGAACCACGGCCACTCCAGAACACCGAGTACAACACTGATGTAGAGTACAAGAGCCCAAGAGGAGAAAAAAGGCAGTTATCTCACCCCAGTTTTTGATTACTTTAATGTAAAACTATGTATAATTAATAGTCAAAATTGATGAGTCTGCCAAGTATAGGTAGGGGGAATAAAAAATGGCGCCTGTTTCAAAGCAATAAAAAAAGTAATTTTTCATTCGGAGCTCTATATCTTAAAAAGTAGGAACAACACAAGAAAACGTAAGAGAACATCATTTAAAAAAGAGAAAATTTGCTAAAATATGAGCCCTAATAGAGCTATTTACGTACAATAGTTCTCAAGTTATCCTTCAAAACTTGATACCAAGCAACAAATTTACGTGTTATATTGAATTCAATTTAATCAAGTAGTTCCAGATACTGGAAACAGGGGTGCTTCGGGACGGATTGAATATTTCTAGCCGATGGGCCGAAATGAGCCCGTACAATACAAGAATCGAGATTAATATTATGCTATAATTTAATTCAAAATTAAATTCGTAAAATGTTGTTTTACAAACAATAAACAAAATTTTCTACGGTGGTTGAAATAAGTTGTAATTAAGAAGTTCTAGCGCAGGTTGACATTGATCCGACCCGGTGCACAGGTGCGTAGGATGTTGTTGCTTATTCTGTTGGAGTTTCAGCTGCAACATTCAGCTTTGTGTGCTTTAGTAATCGCAGTTTCGGAAGCATAACTGTCCCCTCATTAAATGGTTTCTCGCCATCGTGAAACTCCCAGGCTTACTACGTCCAAAGCTAATCCTATTTGTCAGCGAGCTTAGCATTTTGATTATACAAGCTTAAAATAATAATTTATATTGCCAAAAAAATAAGTAAAAATGGTAATAAAAACAATTTATTTATTCATCACGAATGACAATATTCATTTACATAACATAAATTAACTGTATAGATAAAATATTGAAACGTTTTTTAAGATGTGAATTTACTGGGATTTATTTAGGAATTATTTATTTAGGAATTACTTGAAAAAAAAAAATTAATGTTAGTTCCAACTAAACTCAAAAATACTCATGGGTAGGTGCATGCACAGTGCGGTTTTCAGTTTGAATTCTCCCCACTTCATGTTCCTTTGAGGATAGTTTTAAATCCGGTTAGGACGAACCTAAAATATTGTTGATACTTTGGGTTTGCAAGAAAGTAATTTTGGTTTTCATCAGTAGGCAATGTTACCTTTGTTTCATTATTCTTTCGTCAAGGAAATCAAGAAGACTACCACTTATCTTGTAAATTAATTTTTGTTTTTTTTAAGATTTGTCACTTTTTAAATATTGAATAAAATAATGATTTTAAATATTACGTTGTTTATTTCTGTTGATGGCCCAATGCTCCAAGGGGATAAATAAATGGTAATGGAACATGGTGCTAAGATGAATAATTGACTAAAATTTATCTTAGTATTCACCACCCGCTTTTTGTTTATCTCAGGCTGGCGAAAATCCATGGGGATTGCCTGGTTTATAGATAATTTAAGGAATTTAGCTGTGTATTTTTGTAGGTAAAGATCGATCATTGCTTATATAATTAAATAAACTTTAAATAAATGAACTAATAATTATTAGCAATAATAATATTGGGCTAAGTACTGATCCTTGAACTACCTATTAAATAACCAGTGAACTGATGTCATCATACCTGAATGTAATAATGATCCCATCGACATTATATATACTTAACAGCTCACAAGAAAACTTTAAAACTTCTAAATTTTTTTTGTTTTACTTTCTTACGCTTAAGTCTCCTTTGAAGACACATACAGCTGCAGAGCAATAATGTCTAGATTTTTTTCCAAAACGTTCTAACCCTCGGTCCATCACGTTTCCCAACTTCCTCTATTGATAACGCATCTAATTTTCAGGGTTTTTAGTTTGTTAATTTAATAATATCTCATATTATATAGAAAACAAGAAACTATTGTTAAAATCTTTTATTAATATGTTTATTTAAATTAAAATGTATATTATTTTCTATATCGTGTAGAATGGTTGATAATTCTCATTGACCCTGTTGTCGGTTCGTATCAACATGGTGACCGGTCCTTGAATAGGAGAGAATAGAGCCAATTTAGCAAGAGCGCGCCTGTTGCCATCCTGAATAGTACAGGATGACCAAGCAAATTGCTTCTACTGCCATTCTCCCAATAGCTATTGTATCGCTAAACTAAAAACCTGTTTACAAATATAGTATTATTATTGGAGCTATTTATTAGGATACTGTCTAAAAATGGTTTAAGGAGAAGTTGGTTAGGTTACAGCAATAAGCGAAACTGAATATTATTGGTAATAAATCTTATCATTTAATTCCTGATGATATTTCAAGGCATCGCACTGGCTGCCTACTAATTTCGGCGGACCAAGTTGGTAAGTGTCTAGGAGTGAGAGGGAGTGGGTGTAGTTTCATGTGTGCTCGAAGAAAATTTCAGTGTTGGTTGAAATAAAAAAAGTTGTATTCCACCTGCCTGTGCGATGCTCCCTCCTGCTTCGTTTCATAAAGTTTTTTAATATCTAGGGGCTTCGTAGTTTTAAATATGCTTGGAATATATTATCTTCAAATAATGGAATTTTTACGTACTAGTTATTCACTTTCGATGAGCGCCATTTTAAAACGCTTCCTTATTGAGTTGAGAGACAAGAACATATTGAGTGCTGAGAGAGAATATTTTATAATTGTACGATTTATTAGTTTCTTCAAATAAATAGTTTTTACTAAGCAATAATAAAATCACCAAGGGTAATAAGTATTACATTTCTAATTATTCATTCATACCATATATACAGGATAAAAAATGAAATGGTATTAATAATAATCATATATATATTGTAACAGAATATACCAAATTTTATGTTAAATTAATTTTAAGAAAATATGAAATAAATACATGTGACAAATATTCATAGCTATATACAATACTTTCATTCAGTCTTGTGAACACTGACCCAAGTTGTGCCGCCCTCATATGGAAGCCCAAGCCGGGCTCGGAGAGATCCTGGCGTTTCTCTAGTATTGAAAGCTGTTGAAGACAGTCAGAGCGCTAGGGCAACATATGTTCATGACTCGAGTGGAGAATCTGGCCATTGCCACTCCAACAGTAGAATGGATCTAAAAAGATCTCGGTGGCAGTACATTGAAGGGGATTATAGGGGTGGTTTCTTTAAATAAGACACCAAATTTCACCACGGTTCTTGGACTGTTAGAAAAACACTGAGAAGTTGTTGAAATAAAGAAGTGTGTTGAAGTGTGTCACTTTATGACAAGAAGTGTCCTTTTTGCTGTGCTAAGGTTGCGGGCGTCTTTGCGGTTGTTCATTTCGTTTTTGTCTGTTGCTCACGAAGAAACTAGGGTCGTTACTGACAACCGCAATATTAAATGCCCGATTTCCTGCTGGATGGCAATTCTGATATACACTTGCTAGTTAGAAGTTTAAAATGAGAATGTTTTTGCTATGTAATGTAAATAAAAAGATACTATACTTGATATCCTATATTTTAAACTAGTTGGGATTATCCCTTTTATATTAGCTTTTGTAAGTTTCGAATAATAACAATAAAAGTCTTAGGAGACGTGCGATGCTAATGCCACAACAATGACCGCCCACACAGAGCCGTCCACTGACCACTGCCAAAACCCAAATCCGCATGATGATTCATTCTTAGTAAAATCCTTTAATCTATAGGATCCAGTCTCGTTTCATAACTGTGAAGTTTACTTCTAATTCGAAGCTCTTAATATTTTAACACTATTTTAGTTTTATTTAACACATGTTTTATTCGTTGTTTTACTTATGTAGATGGAATCGAAATAGGCATTTTCAGAAAAGTGATCTATATGTTTTCATAATTATTGATTTCTATACCCAAGATGTAAATTAATACCTTCAACCAGATTTTTTTAATCACAAGTTTTATATTATTAAAACCTTAATCATTACTATATATGCAACTATCCTTAATTATTAAATTACAAGATACATTCCAAGTAATTGCTTTTTTGGTATTAACTTGCTACTGTAGTTGGCTGGAATTTAGTGTTACTTGTTATATTTCCTAAAATGCCTTTATTACAGTTGTATGAAGCATACCTTCACCTTAATGCCAGGAACACTTCACTTTTGATTGGCTGGTTGGGTTGGAGTGGACTGTATAATTGAAAAAATGAGACATGATTAAATGTAATAAAATTCTATTGCTTTATCTTACAAGTGGTGTAGGGGGTGACCGAAAGAAAACATTTATGATTAGATGGTTAGTAAAATTTTGAATGACTGGGCTATGGAAATTGTAGATATAAAATTGAGGTGGTTGATGATGATGTGGATGTTAGCTATTGCTAGATGGACTTACTCCATGGTTCCTTCTTCCCTCCACATTCTTAGGCCTCTCTTCCCTCTGCTTCCGAGAACAACTCTAGGAGTTTTACTCACTCATGGTAGATTCCTGATGAGAAAAAAAAAAGAAAGAATGAACTGCTTCTACCAGAAGACAAGATGGCTCTCTCCTCATTAGTCTGGGTTGCTTCTCTCCACCTAGGGCGCTGGAGGAGCCAAGCTTTTGATGCTGGCCACATGGGCGCTGGTAGTGCCTTTCTGATGGGAGTCCCTCAATTGAATTCAGCCATGGCGCTAGTATTGCCTACATTATGGCAGCCTTTCCAAATCAACCTTTCGGTTGCCGTAGGTTACCCGGAACAACCGCTGATCCGCGTACCACAGTTTAGTCGCGGTAGTCTCCGGCAACACAGAATTTATAGTTAGAACTATTTTATTAATTGTCTTTCCTGCTGTTTGGGTGTCAGGTAAAAAGTTTTAACAGGCAAATGCTGAATAACAGTGGCTCAAGAGCACTTTTATCCTGCCTATAATAGATAAATATAATAAATGTCCTCTTTAAAATAGTGAATCGTTTAGTGTTCATGTTCGTGAACTGATGAATCTGCATGACTCAAGCGATGATTGTGCAGAAAGGAGGATGGTGACCTTTCTCACAAATGGTCCCTATTGAGCGAACGATTCAATCGTCTTAAACCCATCACGAACTCCATTCGCTGTCGATGACTTGCATATGGCTCCAATCATCGCGAAATGCACTTCTTATGCCTGCATTTGGTCTTGGCTCATTCTGATGTATGTATAAATTTAGAACAGAGGGTGAATATAGCTGAAACCCATTTTACCTGGTTACACGCTATCGAAGTGATTATAGATTGTAACGAATCCTGCTATTTGAAATGTTGGAGTATAGGAGTATGGTATAGAGTAGAGGGGAGGGGAGGTAATTGCCACCTTCTATTTACGTACCACGTTCCTGAAGTCAAGGGAGGTCTCGAATTAATCAAATATATCATCTGTGACTTGAAGTAAATATAACCAATGTATAAATTTCAGATCATAAACAATAAGTTGTCTGTCCTACAAAACTAGAATTACATAACTTTTCGAAAAATCTAAATGTGATGGTAAAAAAACAGAGTTCATGTTTCAGAAAACGGAGCTCATTTTAGGTTTTAGCACACCTAAATACAAAAATATGAGCCATAAGCAACTAATAAAATTTTTCGTTGTAGACCTGTGTCATTAATCGTAATAGTTTATAGCAGTTTGTTCCTAATAATTTGTATAAGTATTGCCCATTGGTTACAGATTTCTTAGTATGCAGATCGTTGTTTAGTCTTAGTTATGAATATTTTTTATGTAATATCAATTTATAAAATTATTTTATTTTTAATAATTAGACTTCTTGTCATCTTTTTAATTATTTATTCTCATATATGTGTCAATTTACAGAATAGAATAAAGTTTCGATTAATCTTGTTTGGAATACATGAGACCATTTTCCTTTGTATTGTTCTAGTTCTTGCCTTGGTTATTTAATGTAAGTTATGAGTTGAGTGTGAGCCTCAATGGCCGCCAGTCTTGTATAAAATTCTCCTTTAGTTCCCTCCTGACCTTTTGATGTATTAACTTCTTTTCTCATCAATCATACACTTTCACTTTATAGTAGATTGTTTGTCTTCTTTCCAACCTCAACTTTAATTTAAATCGAAAAATATAGTTGTTTTCATTTAAACTTGGTTTTAATTTGTGGTGATAATTTTAAATCATAACTATTATTTTATTACTATTGATACTAAAATATTATAAAATTTATTTAAATTAATAATTTAGAAGTAGTATTGTTTTTCTTTTTGTTGTTTTTTTCTAAGAGTCGCGTGATTTTCCTACTAGCCCAGGTGTATTTCCTATAGAAAAATAATGTACAGTAATTTATATATAGTCGATATAGCATCTAGTGTGTAAACCTCTAATACATTTGCAGGGCTATTCAACAAAATTCCTGTGCAGGAATAGTTGATGTGAAAAAGCTTAATAAATAAGGGTTTCATGTTTGTGACTTCCTAATATTCCTTAAATTTTAAACTTTGCTATTATTGTTTGCAAAATTTATTCTTAGTTATTGGTCATTCAATATCATAATTATAATTTAGTATTTAATATAATATATATCATGATAATATAATTATTATTAAGTATTATAATAATAATATTGTATTTACATAGCTTAAAAGCAATTGATTCTGTCAACTCAAAAAACCTCAATTTTGTTTCTATTTTTTGATCAAATATTTTACAAAAACCTTGTATTGATATGGTTATATGGATTTTGATAGGAATCTAAGAGCTTCGAAATTTGATAAACTGAAAACGAGATGTAGAGCTTCAAACCGAAGTGTATTTTCCTGGCTATTGAAAATATTTTGAACCTTCTCAGCACCAAAAATATTTCATTTGGCAACTCACTATAACATGTAATTCATTCGATACTAATTTTTTTTTCTTTTCAATTTCAGTCGATTTCCTTTACATACAGTCCACTGATAGCAACCTATTTATCAGCATATTCAAAAGTGGCCTGTTGAAGTTAAAGGTGTTCTCCATCATTCGGTATTCCCACCTTGAGAAACCTTAAAATACGAATGTTTATAAATTTATGTTTCCCATTTTCCATTGTTGGTCATGTAATGTGAAAAGAGAAAAAAAAAGCCTTAAATAAATTGATTTGTATTTACGTATTTGTGTGAATTAAAACATTTTTGCCCCTGTCAACATTGCTTCAATTACTTGCTCTACCAAATCGATTAGACAGTTTGTAAGTTTTCCTTGAATACACGGCAGAGGGTAGTTATTGCTGAATGGATCCCAAGGAGATTGGTTTTGTAGCTGGCGAAGATCGCTGGAAATTCCCATCCGGAGAAGACCTTCTATTTCCTGAGCGTAGAATAGTGGCGCCCGCTGCGCCTCGAGCTTCAATAGCCCACCCGTTTATTGGTTCCTCCAGCTCTCAATTGTACTTGGAGGAGGGGAGAATCCAACCTCAACTATTAAATAAAGCAATAAATCTAACCAAAAATACTTAACACCCTCTTGGTCAATAAAATTTAATATACATATTAAATAGTTAACATTATGGGACTACTCTATATGAATATAAGATATTCAGTAAATTCACCACCTATCTAAATTCATTTGTAGCTGTTTAAACAAAATATTTTAAATCAGGTATTTTCAAAAGAGAGAATTTTTTTAATAATAAATATTATAATATATTATGTAGGTACTAATATAAATGGCGAATCTAACACTTTTCAGAAGAATATATTTTCTCAAATAGTAAATTGGTGCACTATATTATAAAATAGTCAACTAATTTACTATTTGAGTTTTGATTAACCGCACCCGGACCAAATTCCATTTATTGATAGACACAAGGTCAATCAGCATTCTTCAAAGAATATATTTTGTATTTAACATGATCTGGAAAATTGTTTTGGGATGAAAAAATCCTATATGTTTTTATTTTTGACAACCTCCACGTTCTTAATTGTAGTTCACACAGTTAAAATGGAATAGTCTGGTTATTTTGGTGATTTTCCGTATTTTAATATCCAAATCTCAAAAATAACTAATATGTTTGGTTTATCATTTTTTAAAATATGTATATATTTATATATAGGTACATAATCATAATTTTTTCTAAATAATTCTTAGAGAAATATATTTTATAAACTTAAGCAAAAGAAAGATTATTCAAATTTAATGCCATAGATTAAAAAATATATTGAAAAAATGGAAAATAATTCGGGAGTAGTATCTTCCATTCTGAAAAAAATAAAATAAAAAATGTATAAAAGGAAGATGATATAGGATAATAAAAGAAATATAAAATTTCTTAGAGTGATCTAAAATATTTTCAAGAAAAAATAAAAGTAAAGTAGATTTAAGTTATAAGATGAGATATATTATTTCTAAATCCGATCCAAATGCAGGTAATAAATCATATGAAGAATATCATCCCATATAAGGATGAAACCTTTGGTGATAGTCTCGATTCGAAAGGTTAAGCTTCAACGGTAAGTGTCCCAGCTCGATTTTGTCATAAGTGGAGGGAGAGACTCAATTAATAAACGGAATGATACACAATAGATTGGAGATTCAATTCTTAATGAGGTAGGCTAAATCAGATTTGAAAATGATTTGAATTATTCTTGAAAAATAATATGATGACAATAATTGTCATGTTTGAACAAATAAGTGTAGTAGAGTGTTAATAGAGCGTTTTTACCATAAAAAGTTGAGAAAATTAATAGTAAATGTTTAGTGTGACAAATTAAATTAATAGTTAAAAAAAGCCAATAGTTCCATATCCAATAATAGTCCCTGTTTCATTCAAAAATATTGAATTGGTATCTACAGCATGATCTATGATCATTTGTTATCATTTTATTCCATCATGCATATTATCATCCTTTTTGTTTCGTTTTATGTTACCGTTAATAACACGATTTAACAGTTCTAGTGAGCATCGACATTTATAAGTCCCTGGTAGATCCTAAACAGGAAAAAAAAATTGTGTGTTTTGGGTCTAATAAATGGAGAGATAGATAAAATGGATATCCCTTACAAATAGCCGAGTATCACTCTAAGAGGTTTTCATGGACGTAAATCATGAGCCCACTTTAGCAGGGCACTTTAGAAGTAGGGCTCTGACCATTCAGTTCTCCGTGTAAAAAATACTATCCTTTCTAGTCTAAAAGCAATTTATATCACACTATCTCCGGAATACAATTTTTCTCCATGCCTGTTAAGGTGTAAGCGAACCATTTATCAATATTATATTGCTTAAACAATTTCTGTTATAACATATATAACATATGTTTGCATATATTGAGAAATATCTAGAGCTTGGAATATCTTTGTAAAAGAAAGGAATATCTAAGTTAGGTGGGGCTCTGTGAAAGAAATGGTGTAGGCGGTAATCGTTAGTGGCAACGCGATTGAACCTTTGGTCTACCTAAGCTTGCCTTATCATAACTATTATAGTTGTGCCGTTGAGAGCTGAGTTCGTGCAAGTCAAATCAAATTTAATTATTTAATTAATCATTGAATAAATAAACTTTAAATACTTTTGGATAGTTGATATTAATTACTGGTTAGTTGATACCAGAAAAAAATCTTATCCCTTACTAAAAAGTTTATAGTTCCCCTAAGTTTTGCTTTTTTTTCCAAAACTCCAGGTTTCATTTACATTCATATCACTTTTGCATTCGAGGACTAAATTAGATAACCTATATTAATTTAGAGGATACTAAAATGGCCTTTCCAACGTAGGTAATACAGTCATGAGATTCTTTGATTTATTGAAGAGAAATTGAGAGATTACGTTTATACTACTTTTCTTCAAAAGTAGTATAAATGTAATCTCCTGAGTTGTCGCGCATTAAAAGTACACATTTTTTTTTTAATGTCTAGGGAGGATGAAAGTGTTGTCTATTGATTCAAAGTAAATTATTTTCCATATACAATAAACAATTATAGATCATCTATTCATTAACTGTGTTTGTTTTTCCCCTGTTGAGAAAAGTGGAAATAAATGAACAAATTTTAGTTTCAATTCAAAATGAAAACACAATTTCCGAGTAATTTTTTTTTTTATGAGTTCAAAATTGTTCTAGGCGGTCATTAATATCAATCAAGCTTTAGATGAAGGTAATTTTATCGAGGAAATCATTAGATGTTGGTTTTCAATATCTTCTTTTCAGGAGATATGGCGTTTGAAAATGTACTCCCTGAATGGCCTCCAACGTTAATTGAGAACGAAGATCTTGAAATCCCTCATGAAACATACTACAGTACTTGCTTTCAATGACCGTTTCCAGAAATTTAAAATTGTTAGAAAATGCTGATTCCGGGGTCTCGCGCGTGCTAAACAAATGTCAGCAGTTGAAGCTTCAAGAGATGATCGATTTTTTTTGTCTTGAACTTTAAAGCATACTACAAACTTTATGTTCTCCTGATCTATTCGATGCACAATACCTATCTGTCGGAGCTTGGACTACTTAATGCGAATTAAAGTATTGTCAAATACAACAGTCCTGGGGACCATCAAATACACCATAAACGCATGCGCATTTTAGGAGAAGGTTTGAATGTGAATTATTAAAGTTTATAATGATTATCTTCTTAGGAGTAGCAGTTTCCAAGATTTTGGAGTGCACCGCGAGTAGTTCAATTGCTGTTGTGTAGTCTAGTAAAAACTGAAGTATTTCCTAACAGAAAATAACGTAATTATTTTTTAGAAATAATCGCATTTTAAAAACATTTAGTTGGCCACCATTACTTAAAGCTACTACTTTAAATTTGTCCATAATGTTTTTTTTTTTACTTGGAATAATATACTTTATACATGTTTATTATATTATATAATAATTTCACGAGTTTGTCAATACTAAAGCATAAGTTTCCTTCAGGCACAATTTGTTAGCTAAACAAAAATGTTATATATTGCAAAAATACAATATTGTCACATATACCTCTTTACTTGTAACCTCCTCAGTTGTGGTCTTAGTTGAACCACAGTAATTGCAATTAAAAATTAAAAACTTATGTATTTATAATTACTTTTTGGCCAACTCTGGTAAATGAATTTTAGTTTCGAAATGTTAAAGGAAGTACCAATAAAACTAATGATGGTACTGATTCCCGTACAAGTTTGGACGACACTAGCAAGTTGCTTAAATTGTGTGATCGATTTCTGATTAGTTCACTGAGTCAGAAACTAGTTGGCTACTGTTCGGAACTTCCATTAGTGATAGTCGAAGACTTTACGTTAAGGCAGCCCACTCCTAAGTGTAGTTTTATTGTACCAATCTCAACGACTGCGTACATTTACAGGTTAGGTTGTACTCTTAACCTTAGTGTATTATTAATCCTAATTTTTTATTCATCACATTAGTTTCGTTTATATGGAATATATAGCAAGTGGCAGTATTACAATCGTGTAAAAGGTCAGTTTTCAAAGAAAATAAACGTTTTGAGTTTATTATAGAATTATAAAAGTTTCGCAAAATGGTTTGTGTGTGAACAACCTTGCTCAAAAATTACATGCGTAGGACCCATGTATGCCTGGGAAGTTACAGCAACGTTTTCGTTTAAATCGACCTATCGAAAGTTCCACTATATAGAATCGATTTTACACTCTTCTAGGATTTTCTCAAAAAGGGTTTTAAAATTTTGATTCAACTTGATAAAACAATGAATTTTTAACATTTTATATAGTGTTAGGGGTGTCTTTTGTATGAAACTATACCCTCCTCCCATAATCAATTGTAAAAAAAAAAATAAATAATAAAATGTTACTTATATTAACCATGTAATGTCCACCAGGCCCATCTGGTATTATATAAATAGTAAAAAAAAAATGTCTTGTTTAAATTAAATAACAAGTTGTCATTGTTAACAATAATAATGAACGGTTGTGGAGGAAGAGTAGCGAAGACTTCCCTGGCAGCCTCTACCCGGTCGTTAAAGTAGTCACCCAACTTACCTTTAATTTGTTTAATACAGGATGCGTGAAGCGCTTCATACAGTGTAATTTTCTTTAATAAATAAAATAGAAATTTACAAAGAAATATCAAATGAAAACTATGTTTAAAATTAACTTAAATAACTAAATTATACTCAAGTCTCTATGCGAATGCAAAATGTGGTGGTATGTTATATATATGTAATGTGGTACCGCGACTAGCGATCATACTCTATTTTTAAGCAATAAGAAATCCAGTGTCTTTCTTATCACTTAAACTAATTTAAAATATTAAATAAATCAAATTGAAACTAATGAAAATAAAAATAAAATAATTCTACTTCAGTTCTTAAAAACGGATAAATACAAAATATAAAAGAAAAATAAAGAAAAGACAGGAGTTTAAATCGGCCAAAGCTATTTGTACCGACCATCCGTTCTCTTCCGATATCCTTCACGAAGCCCTGTATCGTTATACTTTGTTAACCTGTTGTATTATATGCAGGAACATAGTTGATATTCGATATTTCCACTTCGAGAAACCCCAAAATATGAATATAATTTTTTTTGTTTAATAATTGACTGTTGTTTGATTGACCGCACTAGATTTCGTATTTTTGTAATAGGCCTTTCATAATTTCCAATCAGTGCTCGTTGGAAGCAGATTAGATTTAATCAAGCTAAGGAATCATGTGTGAGGCTTAGCAGGCAGCAGCATTAATTATTCTCTTTGGATTGATTAATGTTTACCGATCTCTTGGGATTTTATCTGTCACCCTTATTTAACCCCCTTCATTAATAATCTAGTCATCATCCAGATTGTGAGCTTTCAAATTGTTTTTTATCAATACTGTCTTCGTAAATATCTTTTAGTGTATCTTTGGGGTTAAAGGATAAAGCATATGATTACCAATTGATATTTGTATTCAATGCTTGGGTCCATTTAATAAATTATGTTTATGTACAAATATAACCATTTCTGCATTTCATATTATAAAAAAAAAATATTTTATTTTTGGTTCATGTGCTGTGTTAATGTTTATTTTCATTTCTCTATTGTTATTATGTACTAATTGTTCTGTAGCAATTGTTGACAAAAAATGTATGTAACGTTCTCTAAGAAAAATGATTCTCTCTGCAAAACGTTTTTGACGTCATTCATACCCCCTCGTGCTTGAAGATAAAATAGGCGATTGCGAGATGATGATGAGAATTAATTGATGCAAGATATACTGCCCTGAAATATAGCATCTGTCAGCGGTTCATTTTTCAGAGCCAGGGTTCGTTCATTAGCACCGATGGTCTGAGGTAACCCACCGAGCGAGTTAGCAAAAAATAAAGTCTACTTTTTCGTTTCATGTTTCAAAAGGCTATCCTTTTATACCCTTTTTTATATGAGGATATGGCATGTTCTGATGTATTTTTATTATAGGTTTACCTAATTAATTATTAATTATTAATTAATTAATACCTAATTAATTACCTATTATATACAATTTTGGACGGCTGACACAAGTCAAATATAAAAAAATAGTCCCTTTTTTTGTGAATACCACCATTTCTTTCAGTTTCTGGTACCAGTCCTTAAAAAATTAAATCTGTACTGCTACAATTCATGAAGGGTCAGGAGTCCAGTACTTTGTAAGGAAGGACTGTTACTAGACCAACGGTTGTGCAAGGAGGTGATTTGGCTAGAATCACGCTCGACCGCCAGATTTTTACCCAATTAAGAGTACCCACTTTATGAGGCTGTGTGGACCCCAGATGACTCCCGAACCCACACGGCTACAGGTAACATATAATAATTATCAGCCACAGCTGATTCGAACCTGGGTTCTTGGAGTTAGTTCCATTGCTATACCAATGAGCTACCCTCTCCGGTTATTGAATTATAATATTTTAAAACTTATTAAATAATTAACAAATCCAAATAGGGTAAAATAACATGTTTAGTAACTTTTCTTCGAAAATATAACCTATAGTAGATGTGTGTATTGTAAATTACAGATCTTAAATTTTTTTTTTTTTTTTTTCGCACCCTCCATTAATAAGGAAAAGGAAAGTAGGGTACATGCAAAAATGTTTAGGTTGATGTTATGCATCCTTTTACTACCAGGGGTATTATAAGGTATTGATTCTATTGTGAACTGTGTGTGGATAGTCGAAGGCGCCAAGTGCGCGTTGATACTATGTTGAGCGGGGAGGGTCCGCTTTGCTGGTGGTGGTGATA
>NW_027109100.1:691728-693858 GCF_000696795.3 Halyomorpha halys
TGGCAGCGAGAATTTCCGCCTGTTCTTCAGCCGTCAACAGGTCATCACCCGATGTGAGATGCACACTCTGCCTCTTGTTGACGAAGGTCCGCACAAGCTTCCAAAACTGGCGATGATCATCGTGCATCCTTCGCAACTGGTCATGCCATAATGACGTTTTCCAATCTCGCATGAGGCTGGCAATCTGCCGTGTCATACAGATCTTAAAACAAGGAAAACATTTCTTATGTAGGAATGTCCGTTAACGTTTTGTGTGGGAGCTATTAACTGTAAATTTTATTTATAATTGTTATGAATTGTTTAGGTTATAATAAATAAATCATTATGTGTTCCAATTACTTCATTAATGAAATGTAAACATGAACATTCATATTAAATGTTGTTCGAAGTGGTTACCTTGAGTATTAAGACATCCAGCATGTTCCTTCCACAGCATCAGTGGCCGAAGGGTGCTAAATATATGTCATTGTCCACCCTGTCTCGGAATTTTCGGTTTGTTGTAGCATTAAGCCAAAAGTCCTTGCAACTTTGATTACTAAGCTTAATCCTTAAAGTTACATACCGAGTAGTAATCGATACTATCATGCATCCGTAGTTTTACACATAAATTGAGAAATTCTGCTATTATTTGTTAAAATTAAAAAAAAAAAAAAATTTTCATTTTTAGTTAAAACAATGAAAATCTTCAGAGGGTAATATCTCTTTAACAACGCGTTTAAGCTCTTGCCTTGAGATCCTTAATTCATATATTTAGATGAGACACGTAACCTTGAATCACTCTCTATAAAATGCGTACTAACAAAATTAGACTAAAATATTAATTTATGATATTTATTAATTTTAAGCAGACGAAAGGTATATGAAACATTCAGCGCGATACGTGAATGAAATTTTTCTAATCAATTATCGCATGAAAACATTACACAGACATTGTGTCGATGATCGTTTTTTTTATTTATTTGTTATATTTATCGAACTCATTAAACGTCCTTGCCTAATTATCCACTTTAACTGACAATATTATTTACTCGTATCTATTTTCACAAGTTCAAATACGTCGCCTATATCCCATTGATCTTTCTCCCTTATTGCGGTATATCTGAATTTTAATAAAGCTGGTATTTAACTCATGGGCTTGAATGACTCTCCTTATTGATCTTTGGAGCTTAAAAGGCTTATATTTGTATATAAAGGTGGTGATGACATTTCTCAATATTGAACGTTCGATATTTTGATCTGTCAACCATATATGTAATAAGTTCAGGACGATTCTAATCCCAGGAATGTAATAACTATTTTAATATTAGACCTTTCAATATATCTGTATAGAGATAAGGTACTCTAAATTACTGATTAAGGGTTTTATTTAGAATAGGTCAAATACAACTTTTTCAGTTTTTCATAGCGATTTCCCTTTTTATAAGAAATTTTTATTTTAGAGAAACCAAAGATAAAAACGGGTCGTCGACCCGTTAGATACGTCATAACTAAACTAATTTTGCTAAACTAAAATAACTGTAGTTAAACTCGAACTAAGTTGGATGCCTACCAAAAGGAAAGCTAATTAGTCTTTATTCATATGTCCTGTTGAATATAAGAAAAAAAATCAGATTTTTATTTTGACATTTAGCATAGAAGGATGTATTTCCTGATTTATTACCTAAAAAACAAGAAAAGAAGGAATTATAGATATTGAGCAGTCATTTTTAGTTTAGGCAAAAAACTAGGGATTTGGAGTAGCAGAGTGTACATTCTCGAGTCTCCTGCTTCGCCGGTTCGAATCCGGCCTGTGCCGGTCGACTTTTATGTCGGTGGCGGACCCACGAAATAAACCTCGCCCACCCTAGTCTGACTGAAATTGGTAAGTAGCTTTTAGGAAGATGCGACTTTTCTGCCCTAAGTTGAAAAACATAAGGACTTTATTAGAAGGTCGCAGTACTGAAGTAATACACATACTTGCTTTTAAATTCCTTTATGCACGGTAAAGGTAACCTTGTAAAACAGTAAACTCAATGTTTGTTTGTTAGGTTGTTTAGTGGCGCCAAACTTCATTGGTCATCAACGCCATTTATATTTTATTTAATTTTGCTAATATTCTTTAAATTTTATTTTTTTTAAATTTTTTTTTTA
>NW_027109100.1:694606-695724 GCF_000696795.3 Halyomorpha halys
TGCTGCTATTGCATTTAGTTCGGCAGTGAATATGTGTTTTAGTGATATTAGGCTTATTTCTTCCTACTTGAAACGATTTTCAAAGCTAAGAAACTCTTGTCTTGATTTGAACCCCTATTACAAATGTAGGATTGATTCGATACGCGCCGAATCCAATGGATCTGTATCATCGATCCTGTTTAGGCAGACATAGTTACTTTTTTTTTATTCATTCTGGTTTTCAATTAGATTTTTAAAAAACCGAGTTCTATTTATTCCTGTTTTATCTGTTATTCTAAAATAAATTAAAATTTTAAATCATAAAAAAAATGTTCCTGGGAAAAAAATAACACATCCGAAAATCAGTTATTTATTTATCGGTTATAACAGTTTATAAAAAAAAAAGTATCATTTAAAAGTAAAACTGACTTATACAACTTTTCTTAATAGCATTAAATTTGTTTTAATGCCAAAGAAGTGTGGCTAATAAGAGAGTTATGAATTGTACCATTATTTCAACTTATAGATTCGACTATAATGAATCCAGATGTCACCATATATATATTTTCAAAAATGTGAGTTGCACGACATCTCATAACATAACTTGTAAATTCGAAAATTCCATTTTTAAAATCTCATAATTTGTAATTATATACTTTATTAGATTTTAGCTATCATGTAAAAGTTCGGTGCTAGTTTTTCATTACAAAAATTAATTAACTTATAGTTGATTTATCTGTTTACTGAATCAATAAGTTTGATGTGGACAATCTTTGCTCGTATATCACGCGACGCCACAAAACCAATCAGAACTAGGTCGTTGTTGATTGTGTTGTTACTGAAATTATTGCATCATTGATGGATTTACCTACAAATCTGGTATGTTTGCTTCTAGCTTAACTATAATATTAGTTAATATTTATTGTTATATTTCTTGTAAATACGATTGGAATTATTATTGTATCTTTATTTTGGTGTTATAATTTTAACAAAGGAGCTTAAGATACTGATATCAATAATTAAATTGAGGTATATCACAATGTCATTGCAAAGCTGAACTCCAATTATCTGCAAATTTTGTTAGCTTTGGCTTTAAAGTCTGTAATTTTCCTTAGAGCTAAAAATCCATCTAATTTATA
>NW_027109100.1:695869-716068 GCF_000696795.3 Halyomorpha halys
ATAAAAATATATAATCTGACCAAAATATGAAAAAAAAATGATTGGGCCAAAATAATATATCTTGCAAAATTCATGCAATTCCGTTTGGTTACAATAGACCTCCAAAAATCTGATACATGCTACAGTAAATTGGAAGATTTTAAGTCGGTCGAAAAATGGTGAGTAAGTAAGAAGACTAGACACGCATGAGCAGTTTAAAAGAATTGAATTTGTATTCTTCCCCAGTCACCTGTGCAGTTTGGCCTGCAGTAAGTGGCAGCGTCTCGTTTCTTGTAAAGGTAAACCCCGGTCACAAAGTTGAGTTTATCATTTTGATATAATCAGGGATTAAAAATTAATCATTTTACTTTTTGGGATTTCCTCATCGTTCACAGAAAGAAAGCTGAAATTTTGCCAATTTCCTACTTTATATTTAAAAACATAGTGGGTTCGAGTTCGTACATACGATCGAGTAAGGGATAAAATGTTACTCACTCTGTTACCTTCAGTGTCAAGAAAATTTCTTTCACCTATAATTCGAAATATAAGGTACTCGTTAATAACACAAGATTTTATGATTTACAACCTTTATTCGTAAGATTTTTAATTCTGAACAGCCGTTTCCTTGGCACAGACCTTAAAGTCACTAAATTCTTCCCCAAAAACATGGATAATGGGCGGTCGATTTCATTCATATTTTGAGACCGAATTTATAATGTCATTGCTTATACGACGCAGAATTTAATATTTTTTTATTTATTTTAAAATAACGTTTTCACTTTTTGATACCGTTTAAGAGTTATAGGCAAAAATACAAAAAAAGTGCTATCATTGCTAAGTTTTTTGGATTTCGAGAGTTTTTCTTTGATCAAATTAGTTAGTATTTCTTTTTTTTTTCATATTCCTAACCATATACTCGTATGTAATAAAAAAAAACATATAAAAAACTACATTTTGGAAATTTGCAAATACTAATTTGGCAACATTATTTCTCCTTAGGGCCTATTTTGAATAGCATAAATTATATAACTGTAACTAATTAAAAATTTTCAATTGAGGTATATTAAAATTATAAATTAGCTACTACGTTAAATAAGTAACGATAATTCTCTCAGACATTTTCTGATTCGCCGCTTTGGCATTGTAAAGAAGATATTATGGCAGTTTAAATTGAAATATGGTACTTATCATTCTTGTCCCTGTTTGAGAAATGTGTTGGTATTGGCAAGGGGAATTTCATTTTAGTATTATTATTTCTAAATTGCCAATCCATTACAAAAGACTGATCTTATCTGTTACGGATGTTATCTGATCTGATAATATCACTCACAGCAAATTTACTTGATGTGTTTATATGAATAAAGTTGTAAATATCAATAAATAAATTATTAAAAAAAAAAAAAAGTATGATTATTTTTGAACTTTTATTTCTCATAAATAGTTCGATTATGTTCTAAAAGTTTGCCCACAGGAGCAAAAGTGTATTGTATTAAACACACGCTTGCATAGTGTCTTGATATCTGCGCTTTTATAATGAATGTTGGAATGTGTATACGAAGTTTGATGACCTCCTGGTAACCGGATGTGGTCGAAGTTAACCCATGGAAGGATGATCTCGGTATACACTGTAGTAAGAAAAATCAATCAGACAGCGCCAAACCATATTAGAGAGGTAGAGTAGATGCTGTGTTGCCAGGTTTTAGTTTATTACTGTCGCAACAGGTGAAATGAATTTTACTTTCCGATAAAAATAAAGTTATGGAATTACAACCGCAGTGTGGTGTAAGATATACTTTATGAAATGAACAAAGAGATGGGTAGAGAATTCCAGAAGGAGGTTACATGAATGACGAAGGATTTGCTGAAGAAGACAGTTCTGTGAGAGTGGATATATAATCAATCCGCTGGGATCTACTATGTAAGGAATGGATGGATGAACGTAGAGTGAGATCAATGAGGTTGGAAGGTTTTTTTGGTTTTAAAGATTTGGAAATGAAAAAAACAGGGAGGTATTGCCATCGGAAAGTAGGATGAAGCCACTTCAACTCAGCATACTAACAGGAAACATGAAAGTGCCTAGGAAATCCAAAGATGAATAATGTGAAGCGATTGACAGCTCTAAATGTTGTGCGGGACGCGTACGATTCTTCAATAGAAACAATACTATTTTTGGCCGAGGTTGAAACTGATTCTGTGAAAATGTAAGTCTTCTTTTGCCCTTGTAGGTTTGGGTCGTATATTCTTGATGTCGCTGTATGATCAACTCAGACCATTTTAACACTCTTGTTAATAAGCAAGGATATTTCCAAAGCCACAGGCTACTATACAATAACAATACGTTTTGGCTGGTACCGGAAACTATCAAATATCAACTCTAATAACGTGGACGGATTGTCCAAGTGTCTAAGTACAACAAACGTTCCTAATTCTCAATAGATGGTGAGATATTATTAAGCATTCCTTATATATTATTAAGAATTGTCAATTACTTCTTCGAAAATAAAAAAGAAGTGCGGAATACCGAAAGATGGATCATATATGTTAGTGCCGATGGCTAAATGGTTTGTGCTCCAAATGGCTCTGTATGGACGTTGATTGGTCAAAATCGATGGCAGGACATTACCGAGGCGTTGATATAAAAGCATTTTCATTATGTACTTGGACATCGGCCGGTAGTGTCCTTTAGGAACCTTTAAATAACTCTTTATACTACATCGAATAGCCATAGTTGTATTTATATTTGACTGACTTTTCATTAATTCTTTTTGGTTATTAATAATACTAGTTTTTTTTGTCAAGTACCACGTTTTTGTACGTTTGTTCCTTGATCGTGTTTGGGCGAGGGACTATTCGCAATTGAAAATACCAATCTCTTCTTCAGAGAAAATTAATACTGGTTTGTTAGTGAGGTGTTCATCATGCAAAAAGGGGTGGTGGGCAATTGGAAAGAAATCTCAAATAAATATACACAATAATAACATATATATTTTTCTGATATATGAAATATTGATATGTGTTTATCTCAAAAAATAAAAAACGCAATGCGTATTTTATAAGTTACGAAAAGAAAAAGAGAAGACTATGTTAATAAAAGATTGAACAGAAATACAAATGTAAGTTGATTTTATAAATAAAAAGTAAATTAGGCTTAATGCGAACAAAAGAAAAATACTTAAAAATAAAAAATCTCAGCAGATAACTAACAAAGCACAGCAGAAAATATATAAATAGCTATTCCTACCTACACAACTCGATCAATTGATCAGTATAGTAAATTTGGGATCGATGTGCGCATATCGATTAGCCTTTCACTGGCAATGAAAACTTGAGACGTCGAGCATATCGCCTACAATCAGTGCAAGAAGGTCGCTAAGGTTTTGAGACGTTTGCGTTGGTAGGTATGGAGAGTTGATAGATAGATAATTAATTCACCAAGGTAGATGTGGTATTCCGAAATCACGCAGTAGACCGTCCACGTGACTATTAACAGTCTGTATCTAGGCTCAGTCCTTCTGGAGTTAATAGTGTCCCTTGGACGAGGTTCGTATTAACTCACAACCTTTATGTATACACAAACACAAAAGAAATTGAAGTATTTTACCTAACTAACAGTTAGTAGCTGTTTTTTTTTTACGAACATGTAAAAAAGAAAAAAGAAACGTGTAGTTTAAAATAGTTAACTGGAAAAACCTATATAAAAAATTAAATTAAAAAAAAAAGTGCAGTGCCCCTATCATTCACCTTTCACTTAAAAACCTACGTACGCGACCAAATTTTTAGTAGATTTGTGGACTCTTTACCACATTATAGTGATTTTCGAAAAAAACAAAACAAGGGAAGGTAAAAATTTTGAACAAAACATTTTTATTTTTCTGTTTCTAAAATAAATATTTTAGGGTTCTTAAGGTGGGAATAATGAATATTAACTTTTGTTCTGCCTGGAATCCTACAGTTTAACAAAATATAACGAAGCTAAAATGCAAACAGGAAAGATCGGGCGGTCTCATCTTTCCCGTTTGAATTGGATATTTCTATTTTCCCCTTTCTCTCCCTTATTTATTCATTAACTTCTTTTATACTTTATATTTATCTATTATTTATTATAGCTAGAAATGAGAACTTGTTGTTTATATCAAATACAAAAAATGGAAGGTACTTAAGAGGAAGATCTTTCAAATATTTGTCATTTAAGGCCCTATAAAAACCGCGTTGGACTCGAAAAAATTTCAAAAAATAATTCTATAAACAGCATTTTGTGAAACTTTATTGGGATGTTAACACGTTATTTGGACACAAAACGTGTTTTTCGGTCGGAAACTAGAATTCGAAATGTTTAACGATTCCAATCCTTCTCTTTAATATACATTTCATAAATCTGTAAGTGAAAGTATTAGGTGAGTCATAAGTAACTCTCATTCCAATTCGCTATTATGGTCACGCTAATGGTCATGGTCATATTACAGGAGTAATTTTATTGAAGTAATTTTTAGCCACGACATAAAAAAAAAAAAAATCATAATTTTGCTAAGTGGATTAAGCCAGTTTTGAAACCAGTTACCTCAGCAACCTGGCAATTAACAATAATTATGAATATTACTTTTATGAACCATATTATGAGAGTTATGATATCCAGTTTTATTTAATCCAGTTTGGCTGACTTTTTTTTTTTTTTATGATACCCAAATATATAAATTATTTTTTTACGGGCTGTTTTGCACATTCTCCAGTTTATTGTTGTTGCAAAATGAAAATAATACCCTGTTAAAAAGAAAATAATAAATTATACCTTTTATTTCAAAGAAATAAATTAAAATAGTTAGAAGTTATTTAAATATAGTTTTCTATTTACACAGCTTGTTTAACTATTGTAAAGTATCAGTATCAATTTACAAATGAAACTATCCTAAAATTCAACATTATATTTAATAAAAGAAAAGATTCATTCATTAATCTTCGGCAGACAATGAAAAAATTAGAATGAGTATTCAATTTCTAGCCTTATCTCAAAAACGTTTTAAATTTATATACAATAGTTGAACTAGTTTTGTAAATAGTAAATTATAATTAAATAACTTGTAATGAATTTTAACTTATTTGAAATTGAATGTATTTACTTCTTTTGTTCAGTTCTTCGGAACTGGGTCTCTCTTATGATCTTCCTCCACTCTTTGCTGTCCGGTACAAGCATCCACTATCTTCTAGTGTCCATCTTTTTCGAAATGTCCTCCACTTTGTCCAGCCACCTCAAGCGTAATCTTCCTCTACCACTAGGTCTGTCTTGGAGTAAGAGTTTAGAAACTGATTCCTGGACATACGTGCTATATGACCCATGTAGTTTTGGTTCCCTCTCTCAATTTACGCCGAATCCAGTGTTGCGTACATCTGACGCAAGTCCTAAGAGCGAATTTTTCATTGTCCATCTTCTCATAATTGGCCAAAACTCCTGCGTATATGCATCTCCCATGCCAACAACCTTAATCGTGTGGAGTAAAGCTCTATAACTCAGGATTTTTCTCATGGCAGAGCAACATCTATTCCCGGCGGTTATCCTTGCTTTCAATTCCTCCTCCATTACTTTGTGTTCATTTATTAGTGCACCCAAGTGGTTGAAAGTTTCGACCGTTTTTAGGATATAGTTTCCTATTTTGACATATTTGTCTCATCCATGGTGTTTTCTTTAAGTTAGCAAGTAAGCAGTCTTTTGTTCATTAATTTAGAGCATTAGTTGTTTTGCCGCCGTTTCAAATTCTTCAATTGCTCCTGCCAACGCCGTTAAATTTCTTGTTATTTCGACATCGTCAGAATAGGGCAGATGTGTCAGCCCTTTTATAAATAGTCTCTAGAAATTCCATATTTTAATTTTATAAAAATGTCGATTTTGCATTATTTTTACTTTAGAACAACAATGAATTGGATAATGGAAAAACCAGCCCAAAACGTTGTTCAGTATTAAAATAAATTAGGGAATTAATAAAAGGACTATTTTTTTCTGAAAAAGAAAAAAAAAATACAAAGTACTAACTAACCCTTTTGAACTTTAAGTCGAAAGTTATAATTTATGATACAAAAATAAATTATTTTTTGTTATACCTATTTTGACTCGATACTTCCATTTTATATTAATTAACGGTCAATTGTTGATTGGAGGAAAACCTTCTACCTTTCTGATTTAGCTGGGACGTGGAGTTATTACAGGAGGACTCTTAGTCAATGAGATATTCTTGGACTGTCTCCTTTGCCAAAGCTGAGAATATTTCTGTAGCAGCATTAAATTTATTCACCATCTCAAGTTCTATAATATCTTTCGCTTTTGAGGTATTCTTATTTCATTCGTTGAGGTATTCTTCATGTTCTTCAATCCCGGAGTTAATTGTGTGTAAAATATATTTTATTGTATTCGCTAATTTTAATGTTTTTTAGAAGTTATATATTATATATTACTGTCCTACCCTGTTGTTATATGAATTTGGTTCATTTTAAAATATCTTTATAATTTTTGTTATATCTATTGCCCTCAGGATTCGTTCATCAAAGATTTTTTATCAGATATTTTCAGTTTTTGAAAGTTAAACCTATGCTGTTAAATTATACTGCGGTGTACTAACGCTGTAAAGTTTGAATTTTTGTGTTTTTACAATGTGATACATGTCGATGTCACTATGGTTAATAGTTTTTCAGACGTTTCTCCAATGTAATTATTTTTCTCAATTTCCTATTGTCTAATCTGTTTATAGTATTTGGTTTTTATAAAAAATATTTTATTTTTCATGTTAATTGTACTATACTGAAGTTAATTGTGGTCACATGAACTAATTTCTATACCATTGTGGTAATAGAGTTTGAAAATGTTTCTTAATATTGTCTATAAGCTCAGAGATGTCGTTAATTTTAAAAAATCTATATATTTTGATTTTAAACTACAGGATTTAATTGAGAATGAACCGCTTTAATTTATTTTCTTTAAATGGCGTAATAAAACCTGGATTATTCGTTATACATTTAATTTTTTTAAACATTTTTCAAAAAGTGTTTTCAATTCGCCTTTAAAAAAATTAGCAACACCCTTTAAAAATAAATACCATCTATTTTTCTCTGCGTTGGAGGGGCACCTCAGCGACATTTCTTTCTCTCTTACTGAAAAAAGAGCCGTGGGTTTTCCGTGTCGAACCTGTCAGCCAAGACACCGATGAATTCTTTTTTTCCAGTACGACGTCAGCCACTTTTTCGTCTCAAAGCAAACAAAGTGGTTTCCATTTTCTTTATTTCTTCTTCATCTCCTCTGATCATTTATCTCTGTCACCGTGCTATCCTCTTTCCCGGTATCTTCTCGTCGTGTTTAACGTGAGGTAAAATATCTGTCGTTTAATTTTTGTTTTGTTTTTCTAGTAGGAATGTTATTTTCCTCGAAAAAGTGAACTGGAATTGATTATGAAACATAAAATAATAAGTTTATATTTTAATACTAATCGTTATATACTTGTTATAATATGAGATATATAATTAGGGACTTTATCCAATGAATAATGCCTGCAGCATGAAAAAAAAGTTATATATTAAATGATAAAACAAAAAAAAGAATGTTTGTTGTATACAAAATATCCTGAAAACATTTATATTTCTGACGACATCGTTGGTCCGAAGCCAAAGTGGTGTGGTGTATATAGCAATATGTTTTTTCTTTAAATATAATTTTTTTATGAACCTATCGTGAACATTCTTGACACTGTCGATGTAATGGCCTTCCAGTCATAATTATTTGACTTTTTTCTATGTCAACATGTTTGTTGACCGTTATTTATTACTTATATAACCGATTTGCTTCCTCTCAAACTTTTTTTTTTTTTTTTTCGGCTAAGACTCCCATTGGAGTCCTATACTAGTGGCCCTTCTCTCAATCTTCTTAAAATCTATAATTTGGTTAATTATTTTTAAGAATGATTCTTTTTTAATCGACCAAGACAATATAAGAAAGTATTACGATCATACAAAATTTCGAATTCTACTTTTCGATGGACATAGTCCCCCTCCCACGAATCCAAATTACCTAGTCTTAAAAACTAAAAGTCGTTAGAAACGGAAATTACATATTTAGGGCATGTGAATGTCTGGGATGTTACAGCAACCTTGTTCGTTGAAACTGGCCGAAAATCCCACTTCATAGAATCAGTTTTTTACATTTTATCGATTTCCCCCAAAACGGCTCTTACGGTTTTAATTAAACTCGGTGAATCAATGTGTTCTTTAATACCACAGCGGTCCTCATCGAAGTGCTTATATATCAAAGTTAAAAATATCTTCCTCTAAAGTAACTTTGGTTTTTTTATTTGAAAAAAAGTTTCTCTTAGTTAGCAATAAAAAACAAAGGATAAATCCAAAATATTTAATAATTTTATGAATAGCTAAAGGAGAAAAAAGAGACATCCCATGAAAAAAATTTGTTATTCTCACCTCGAGATACTATAAAATATAAATTTTGATAGCAATAGAAAAAAAAATTTTTTGGTTAATTATTTTAGCCTTCTTCGGTCATATTTTTTTTTTTCGAAATCATAAAAATAGCCTGTAACTTCAACAGGAGTCCACTAACCTATATAAATATTAGAACGTCAGTAGGATGGTCAACGTTGTGTGATGCGCCCACAGTACCAGATTTTTCTGTTCTTCGTTTGATATATACCTAAAATTTAAAATAAACATTTCTGTATAAGTAAAATGATAATGATCCCGCCCAATTTATAATACCTATAAATCTATATCACTTATTATTATTATAGAATGGGTTGTATAGTTTGTGAATTTGATATGAAGGGTTTTAGTTGCTGTCATGTACGAGGACCTGTACAGTTTTCTTATTCAGAGTTAGAACCTTGTAGTTAAAACATAATAGCAACCATTTCCATTTCCCTTCTCTCGAGTTTACTACAGTCCTAGGATGTCATGCATTATTTTCATTCTTTTGGGCCTTGGAATAATAAATCATTTACCCTTATCGACTCCCTGTTTATTATTGACACATGGCAAACACTACTGTAGAAGCAGCCTACATTCAGTATCGTCACGATATGATTTCACCTCCCTTGAAGTAAGGAACCGCTCTAGCAGGTGCAATGGTCGGTTGAGATAGATCCGTCTTTCTTAGTGGCCCAGGTGGACAGCCAGCTCATTGGTCAATCTTCCACTCACGCAATTCGTCTTCATTCCTGTCTGACGTTCGTCCCGTTTCTTTCAGTCCATTGGTGTCATTCCGTCCTTGAAGACCTTCTCTACCAGCATTCTAGAATTTACTGTTTGTTAGCTTACATAGTTTGTTAAGACTACACTAAATAGTCAACTGAATTATGTCAAGCTTTCCAGAAAATATATTTGCTGTTTCACCATTTTATTATAAAATTATTTTTTATATGTTCTTATTCCTTATTGTGTGGGTTCCAATTCTTTTATAGGAATCGAAAATATTAATTTTAATTTTTTATCTTCTTCCTATTTCCAATGGCAGTAGTTTTGGTTTTTAAAAATATCCAGCTTCTTCCTTTTCTAGGGCATTACTTAAATTAGTCGCATCTAGAGTAACCTTATTTGATGACAAAATAATAACTAATTAAATTAATCAAAAACTAACTAAATTTTTTTTTAAATTTTCGAAGGGATTTATACAGAGCAGTGTTGTGGAACAATGTATGTATACTATATTTTTAAAAAAATAAGGCCTTAGGTTAATCAATAGACTCTTAAAATAACGAACAACATTTCTTCATTTTACATAATTTTTTAAAATTTCAAATTTGTTGAGACTAAGTTTAAAATCTTAAATTTTTAAAAATAAAATTGCGTTTGTTACATTGTAGTGTAAATTAAAATTTTAACATATATTTTCAAATTTAATAGTTAGGACCGTCAAAATTATAAATTACAAAATTGAAATGTACAAATTTTCGATGTTAATGCTAATTATTACCTCAAGAAGAAATGTCAGGTTAAATCAGCTTCTCTAATCAAATCTTCAAGTAGCTATTTTTTTTAAATTACTAAGAAATTCAAATTTTAATGCTTTGTGTCTTCAATGGTTAAATAGAAATATCATGATTGGGATGATATCATATATTTTAGTAATAGAATTTAAAGTAATATATTACAAAACACTGTTATTTCATGCTAAAATATTTTTGTATTATTTTTATGGCCCTTGTATATAATGTTCAAACATAGGATTGGTGTATAAATTATATATATTTATTTTATTTTTATTATTTATGTGAAATTTTGCTGAATTCTCAATATCTTTACCAATAAAAAGAATTCTTTTTCACGTAGATATGTCTGGTTGTTATATATTTTTTTTTTTTTATTCAAAAGAAGAAAGGAACCCAGCCCCATATAGGAATAGAGTTAAGGGCAATTTGATGTGAAGGATAAGAATACGGTGGAGTTAGTCCCTTCTTATTTCAGAGGGTAGCTTCCAAAGGAATAATTCCATCCATTCCAAGCATGAGAAAATGAAATCACCAAATTTAGGCATGTAAGAGTCTCTGATTGGCATTCCGTACTTATTTAATATGTTGCTTTTTAAGGTTACCGAATAAGCTCGGCCGAATATCCACCATTTATTTTTTAAATCGGGATTTCTAGGAAAAGTTAGGAATTAAAGAAATAAAGTCAGAGGAATGGAAAAATAAATCGTATCTTCTGGTCGTGCATGGGTTATAGTGTTTGAATTTTTAGTCAGACAATTTTCTATCTTATTTTGCTCGCCTCAATGTAAATGTTATACCTCTAGCCGATTAAGACTTAGAAAAATAATGGTTTACTTCTGTAAGTTCTTCCACTCCTACTATAATTGTGAAAACTTAACAATATTAGGAAAATCCAAAAGTCCAGTTACTGTGAGTTTTACCTATAAGGTTCATAGGGAGTTTTGGTATTTTGTACTTGGAGGATGCTGAACACAGGTTTGATCTTATCCCACCTTAATTTTTTCTAGAAATATGAAAAAAATAATGCCTAAAATAAAAATGTAGAAAATTAAACTTTTTTTTCAGATTTCCTTCTGTAACAAGAAAACTGTCCAAAAAAGTCTACCTATACTAAAATTAACTATAGTAAACTTCATACTTGTTTGTACATTAGTCTAATTTTTTTCGTTTCGAGAATCTGGGATGTTACAGCAACCTTGTTCGTTGAAGACATGGAATATTTTGGTTTAGTTCGGAAAATTTATCATTTACATTTTTGTAGAATGCTAATTACAAATTTCAACTTCACCAACGGAAGTTTAAACTCAAACAATAATAATTTTATTTTTTCTCATAACTTTAAGACCCTGCATTATTCGAATATATTTTACTGTAGTCAATTAAACATTAATAAATTATCATTCTTTTGCGACTCCTCTTTCGGTCCTCATTTGTTACATAATTTTGACTATAATGGAAGATATTCTTATTGTAAATGGTTTTTAAGTTCTGAGCTATAAAAAAAAAGTTTTTTTTCGGCCATATTCTATCCAAGTCTAAAAAATAGATATATAATTACAATAGGTGTATTTTATTTATGTGCATACTTAGTGAATGAATATTTGAAAAAAAAAGGATTAGTTGATAAATTAATAGGAGTCACTTTATAATGGAGATATGTGATTTATAAAGGGCTTGAAACGATGAGGAGATTACTGGCTCAGAAGGGGCTGCTAGTTGACCCGAAAGTTCTGAGGGGGCCTTTCACCCCTTTACTACCTACCCCAAAATCTATAAATAGGGCGGAATGATATTACAATTATGAAGCTAGAATTACATTAATCGAAAGTTGACATAAGTTGAGCTAAAACTTTAAGTCATATAGTTTTCAAGTTAATGATGATTCACGAACCACGATAAAATAGTTTCCATGGCTCCCTCATATAGCCTTTGGAAATTTTTCCTTGTGATAAGACAGACGTGTTGAATTAATTATATTGCAATGCTTTACTAATTTACGCATGAGTACTTCGATTCTCATTCCCATGACTTTTCTTGAGAAAACATTGTTTACATTTAAATATATTTTGACCTCATTTTCTTGTATCTCTTTGGAAAACAGTTTTCACTTTAATCAAATCTTAATTGAAAATTTAAAAAAAGTGTTTCATGTTGGAAAAGGCTGTAGGACATTTATAAACCATATGTACCCTTTAAAAAATCTGAATACAATAACTCGATAAGTTAGAGATATTGTATTGTCGTGGACAAAGAAAACCTCAAAATAAAATCAGAGATTTTGATGTGTTTTGGGTTTCTGAAATATTGTGGCAACCTCTGATATTCTAAATATTAATTCAGACATGCTTGAAGAAGTTTGTCGGGGGGTGCGGTCAGCAAAGAACAACATAAATAAACAAAACAATATTTATTTATTTTATGCCGACGTTTCGACCTGAGTTTCAGGTCTTCATCAGGGATATAGAACAGAAGAGATAACAACAACATTTAGAGTAACATACAATTGAAAAGGAATAGTATACAAACAAATTTAGAATTATACAAAATATTGAATTAAATCATAAATGATAAAAAATGATAACTGATAATTGAATAGTACAAAATTTTTTTAATTGATTGATATTTGTGGAATTGTATGGTAGTAAATTGAAAACAGTGACTAATATAATATCATGTAGGTAAGAAGATATGTATGATATAAGATATGCAAGTAGTGTCTAAAAAATTGAAAAATTAAATAAATAAATGGAATCTGCAAATTGAACATTATGACAAAACAATGAAAATAGTGAGTGGCTTATATCTGAATTACATTGTGAGTATTAACTAGTATAGGTATATAAGTTATACATCTTATCATACATATCTTCTTACCTACATGATATTATATTAGTCACTGTTTTCAATTTACTACCATACAATTCCACAAATATCAATCAATTAAAAAAATTTTGTACTATTCAATTATCAGTTATCATTTTTTATCATTTATGATTTAATTCAATATTTTATATAATTCTAAATTTGTTTGTATACTATTCCTTTTCAATTGTATGTTACACTAAATGTTGTTGTTATCTCTTCTGTTCTATAGCCCTGATGAAGACCTGAAACTCAGGACGAAACGTCGGCATAAAATAAATAAATATTGTTTTGTTTATTTATGTTGTTCTTTGCTGACCGCACCCCCCGACAAACTTCTTCAAGCATTAATCTACGGTCAACTATCTACATCTCATTAATTCAGACACTACTTTCAAGCAAGCCAGCAGGAAATGAAAAATAAGAGGTTAGTGAATTTTGAACAACTGCCGTGGTTAGGTAATGTGGTAAGAACATTAACTATGCATAACGTCCTTTTTTTAATTTTTTCGTTTGTATTTTATTCTGATTAATTAATTATTGCTCCCGTTATGAAATGAGATCATAAAATTTATAATAGGACAGTATTTCAATATTAAATGATTTTCTATGGTTTATTTTACCATCATCGTGATGGTTTATTGCCTTTTAAAAAACAGTAGTAGGTCCACAAATATCGGTTGTACATTCTGCGTCCAAGTCTTGCATAATAGTGGTTTTAGCAAAGAATAATAAAATTGAGATTTTTTGTTGTACATTGACGGCCGTTATTTGAGAATCTCTGTTATTTATCATTCAAAGCATCTATTGAACAGCTAATAAAAATGATGTATTTATTGAAAGCAAAATGGATTCATCTAAAAGTCGGTTTAAATTTAAGTTATTATAACAGCATTCCTAGATAGAATTTTAAAAAACAAGTAAATTTCACTTGCCATAGTAATAACTGGCAAATTGGAACCGCACATAATTTCATAACGTTGGATTTATTTATTTATTTTTTATAAATGATGTATACATCTAAACCTCTTCTTGCATATGCAATTTAAATATATATTTCCAATTTATGTACTGAATACATTTTGTAATAAATGACAAGGGAGTTTGAATTTGTATAAAGAGGACAGTGAGGACTATTGCTAGGTTGGGAACTCGGTTAGAAAGGTCAGAGAGATAGGTCTTGTAACCTTTATTTGATATTACAGTAGCTCCCCTTATTTCGGTCAGACCTTAGAGTAGTTGGGAGTGATAAGTGGGAGTGAGTCCATTGTTCCGTCCAAACTACCAGCGACAAGTAACTTAGCCTTTTCCTAAGTGGATTAGAATAGAATATTGTAATTCTGTTGTAGAATAAACCAATTTGCTACCATTGTTAAATTTGTTTCGATAAATGTCATGTTTTTGTCAGGAAACACAATTGTCAATTGCTCCTTAATTTAATATCTTGCTGAGCTTTTCATAAACTCTGGGATGGGTACTTTTATTTAAAAAGATACATGAATGGTGTCTAGAGACAGGAAATACTGGAAAAGTTCATGGATTTTCATTATTTTGTCAAATTCAAGGTCTGGTCAGGAATTGTGCTTTAACTCCTCAAAAGTAATGGAATGCTATGAAAACTTATTGCTAAACAATTTAAAAATTTAATGAGGTGTTGATAGTTGGGCATAGATTATTATGTGAGAAGGTGGTCGGGGCGGGGGGGGGGGGGGGGGGGGGGGGGGGGGGGGGGGGGGGGGGGGGGGGGGGGGGGGGGGGGGGGGGGGGGGGGAGGGTGCGGTTAACAAATAAACACAAACTATATATTCGTGCCAAGCCTAATAAATAGTTTGTGTTTATTTGCTGACTGCACCCACTCCCATACCATCGTCTCCACGTAAATAATAAAAATGTAGGTATCCAAACGAATTGTTTTCAAACCATACTCACGACTTGATAAAATTTCGAATCTGCCGAAAAATCATCTTAAGTTTTCTATACTTTATCTTTATGGTTATTCTTTCTCATTTTCAACTATCTCGATTGCGTTATGATCGAATCATACCAATTATATCTAAAGCTTTAAATGAAATATATGTGATATAAACTCTCAATTTAATTGATGAATTATATAGTAAGAAACAATTACCAAAACGTATTATATTCCTACGTACGATATGTGAGGTTTGTCCTACTACTAGCGTCCATCAGTGAAATAGACTGAAGTAATGATTTTTTTTTTTAATAATTTGTGTAATTTGCATTGCAACTTTCGATAGGTTTGAAGAGAGTGAATTTATTTCAAAATGATGTATTTTTGATAATATTGTATTGCCAATTAATCCCTTATTCATACTGTTTTCTTTATTACATATTACATATTTTATAGCAATTTATTTTAGACATGTATATAACAAATTTTTTTAATCATTTTAAAGACTTAAAAAACTCATTTAAAGGCTTATTTTAACTATTTAAAAAGCTTACGTACTTAATATATGTATATAATGTGACTAAAGTTTTTTGTAAAGCTCTCACATTTTTTTTTTTTCAATTTTGTTTATTTGAAAGAGTAATATTTAAGGCAGAAAATTTGCCTGTAATTTATGCAACGGACTACATGTATGTTTATCGCACTTCTTTTTTTTTTTTAACTCGTTATTTATCTTAGTTCTTGAAAAGATTAATTTTTTATTTGACTCTGCTTGGTGTCGAGATTTAGTGTTCTACATTGACCTCTTATGCATGTTCGAAAATTTTTAGCATTTCATACATACAAGTTTGGTAGTGAATACCTCCCTAGGCCACATCCAGAAGACCTACATTGTGGGTCGAAACGTCACTAATCAGTCGAAAACTATTTTTGTTTTTCTTGATCCTTACCTTCTTCCGATTCCCTAAGGGTCAGTCAATCACCTATAAATGGCTCATAAATTTTCATTCATATTTTTCAAATTTAAAGTTTGATACGTATTTTAGCACATATTCAACTCTTCAAGTTTTTGTGTGCCATGGGTGACATTTCAAAAGTATGCATTCTAATATAGGGACAAACTTTATTTTTAAAAAAAAGAGAGTTTAGAGAAGTAGAAAAAACTTTTTTATCCAAACAGATATTTTTTTTAAATATATAGTTTGTATATATTTAAAAAAAATATCTGTTTGGATAAAAAAGTTTTTTCTACTTCTCTAAACTCTCTTTTTTTAAAAATAAAGTTTGTCCCTATATTAGAATGCATACTTTTGAAATGTCACCCATGGCACACAAAAACTTGAAGAGTTGAATATGTGCTAAAATACGTATGTTCGCAATCCTGATATTTTGAAATCGATTCTTCCGAATAGATTGTCCACACCGGAATTATATTCTTGATATAGGATATCAAATATTTCCATAGTTTACTCTTTTTTTCTTATAACTTGAAGGACTGTTTGATAAGTTCCAACTCTGGGGACCCCATACTTTTATATTACCAGCGAAACTAAATCGCACAAAACTTTCTTTTTTTTTTTTTGGCTTATAACCTCTAGTTCTTTCGAGACCCCTGAAATGGAAGTTCTAATACCGAAGATTAGTGTTAAAAAGCTGAAGACAAAGTTGCTTAAAAGTGCTAGAACTCCGACCGTCCCCGGATGAAACCATTTCTTTTATAACCATTAAAACTTCACCCACAGCATCCGAGTTCGAACTTTTGTTTTTTAGTATTTGGTAAGAGAAATATTACTTCGAAGTACAACTTAAATAAAAATAAGTTGTATCATCTAAGTGACCTGGGTTGACAGTTTTTGATCGGCTAGAAATATTTTTTTTTAATTTGTATATTAAAAACAATTAAAATTTTATTGCTGAAGATTTTCAATTATATTTGGTTGCCGTATATAATGGCATTATATAGTGCCTGGTATATTTATTTTATAAATTAAATTACTGTTTGTTAGAGAAGGGAATATGATGTATAAAAATGATAGTTAATGTCTAATGAAAAACCACTTAACTATAATAAAAGGAATAAGAATGATTATTATATTTAAAAAACTGGATAAAAAATATGAATAAAAATAAAATAAACATGGAGGTAAATAATAAAACCAGAAAACACTTTGAATCTATATAAAATACTACTAAAATGTTATCAATAGAGTAAATTTTAAATCTTATAGGTCAACATTAAGTTGACATCATTAACAAAATAAATGTTTTACAGTGAATAAGTAAATGAATCAAAATAGGTAATAACAAAGTGTGGGAGGAAGCAGCCTTTATATAATTAAATGAGCTGAGTCCAATATGCAAGGCAGTGGCAGGTAGATGGAAGACTACAAATAGATATAATTAAAATATTGAAACGATATATTTAAATAATACATTTTGTTAAATACTATAACACAAATAGAAATAAGAAAATGACAGGATTTAGAAATCCCATAAAGGAAAAAATGTGAAATATAAAATAATTAAGAAAATCACATAAAAAATTAATTCATTTAGGCATTGTTATCAATGTACAATATTCAATATGATTGTGAATAATATAAAATTAAATTTTTTTTTTGTTTATTTTTTAATATTTTATTTATTGTTATTTACAACTGTATACACATATATACAACAAGTAAATTTGCTGTAGGTGACATAGTGATATGATACAAACATGTGGAGAATCTACCCACTGATAGAACTCCAATAACATTTCTAGGGGAGAAGATCTCGAGGCCATCTTCTTTTCAGACGCCTAGGAGGATTATTAGGTAATGAAGGAGAAGCCAAATTAGAAACAAGTGGATTTGGGTGGTTGAGAAGTTTATTATGGAAGGAACGGTATCTGGTTCTGGCCAAATCGGCAACATAATAGGACATTGAGGCCCTGATAGATGACTTGATTTGTGGCAAAGTAAGGAGCATTAAGGATTTTGGACTGTAAGGATTGGATTCTGGAGGAATTTGATGGTTTAGTGGGTGGAGCCCCAAAGCTCAAATCCGTATGTCCAGATAGGCCTTATAATAGTCATGTAGATCAGTCTTTTGTAATGGATTGGCAATTTAGACTGTTTGTCTAGTAAATGTTGAAATAGTCGGAATCTACGAGCAGTTTCTTGTCTTTTTAGTCTTGTATGAGGATTCCATGTCAGTCGTTTGTCGAGATGTTGTCCTAAGTAACGGATCTGTACGACAGGAATATGTGGGGTATTATTAAAGGATACTGTAGGGCAAGAGGTCATGGGTTTACGTTGAAGGGTAAATGTGATTTGGTGGGATTTACTGGAATTTATTTTAATCCTCCAGTTTTGGCACCATTCTTCAAGGGTAGTGGTGTGGGATCGGAGCAAAATTAAATGTAAATATAAAGTTTGATAAAATCTAACTATATATTTAAAAGTAAATGTAAAGCTTGATAAGATGTAACTTTCCTATTTTAATAATTTGTTGATTCGACTCATTTAAATAGAGAGATTAGGATCAGTGAGATTTTTTTCCCTTAATGACTGATTTCGAAAGGTTTGCCATGGTATCATTAGGTCTTATTTATTTATTTTTATTCTATTATCTCTTTTTTTTTTTTAGCTTTTTGGTATGTTAGTTATATGCTCTTATAATGAACATACTTCGAATTTTAAAATAATATAAGAAAACTTTTCAGAGAGTATTATTTTAGAATTTTAAATACGCCCACGAACCGGAAAGAACTTCCAACAAACCGAAACTTTTACTTACAAATCTACCTGTTGGTGACAGGAAGATGGAAGAACCAATGCTGGAATAGATCCGGCGATAAGACCCCAATTAGTAGCTGGAATTAGCTCTGGAATCGCTTCCTCGAGGTTGGTCCAGGAGTTGAACCTTCCTAGTTTTACTATTGTCTTGGAGGGGTGGAAACTGGAGCAGTTTTGTACAATAGGGGACCATAGTAACCTACTTCGTAAATGTACTTCTTTTACTAATAATTGCTTCTTTTTCCGCCATGCGATGGATGGCCTCTTCTCATTCCATTGTATCTCTCCTTTGAGCTTCTCTTCTGTCCTTGGAGAGATTTTTTTTTATCAGTTCTCTTACACATTAGGGATATTCTTGATCTTTAGTTTAACATGTTAAATGGAGAAATATTTTCTTCTTCTAGCATGTTATATAATGGATAATGACGTTACGCAAGAGGCCTGCTGAGCTCCACACCATTTTATCTGTTGTCGTTGCTGTAGATGCTCGTAGTTGGTGTTTAATTTGCGTTGTTTTTGTTTTAGGCGTTTTTAAAACCCTAATAAAGTAATAGATAAAAATTATAATAAATTGCTAGGAAAGGTACCAGGAACAAGTGAGGTAGAGAAAAGATGATGTAAAAAAAGCTGTTGGAAAATTTATTATCTCTGTAAGATTACAAGCTTACATAAGAAGTTGTTCAGAAAATCCGCTGGAAGCTCCTTTGCATTTTACAAATAACATGGACTTTAAATTAGACACCCCACAATCCTATACTTACGACATTTGGCATTTTAAAACCTTGTGACTCAACATCGTGAATACGTCTATTGTCATTCTAGGGAGGGATGCTCAAATAGTATTTCAAAAGTCGGAAAATGGCCGATATGAGTTGAGCAATTTAGAAGCAGCAAGCATCTTGAAATTCTGACTTGTACCCCTCTTTCAGCCTTTCCTTCATAGTTTCTTTAGTTTAAATGAAAACATCTGATGAGCGCGTCACACTACTTTCACTTAGCACCTTGAGATGAAATGTTTTACAAATTCGGCAATTAAGCCCTGCCATACTAATGAATAAGGATAATACTTTGCTGATGTTAACGATCACTCAGTTTTAGGTTGTACAAATCGCTGTAGCCATTTTTGAGAAAATCGAAAAATATGAAAAATGTTTTGTATAAAGAAGAAATTTCGGCATCGATTTTAACGAAAAAGTTTTAACATGCCATGCATTAATTTTTGAAATAAATATGAGTTTTTATCTTTTTCATCGTTTCATTTAGTTGAATGTCCACTATGATTATTATACCATTGTTAATTTAATATGCATCATAAATATTTTACTATATCTGGACCATAGGGATCTTTTAGTGTTTATTTATTTTAGCTCCTATAAAAGTAGCTAAATCATGTAAATAAAACACAATTTATTAGATTTAAGTTATTGAGTTTGACTACGATCACAAGTTAAACTCTCTTTATTTGGCACTGTTTGGCTTTATTTAGTTTTATCTGTTTACTATTCATTTATGATAATAATAATGTGGAACGTTACAAAGTATCGGGGGCCAGGGGATCAGTGCTTTGTAAGGAAATACTGTTTTAGGAGCAACGTTATAAAAGGAGGTTTGTTTGTTTGTTTGTTTGGTTGTTTAGTGGCGCCAAACTTCATTGGTCATCAACGCCATTTATATTTTATTTAATTTTGCTAATATT
>NW_027109100.1:716888-727000 GCF_000696795.3 Halyomorpha halys
GTATAGATTATAAAGGATTTGGGCATGTTATGAATTAGACGAGAAAAGTGGGCTTTATATTCAATTGGTTCCGTATTATTTTTCAAGTATTTGGACAGGTCTAGAACAGTTTTAGGACGTTGGAAGGTCCATGGCGGATGATTGTTTTCGGATTTGTCAAAGGAGGTGATTTTTAACATCATGCTCAAACACCAGATTTTTTTTTCTAATTTAGGGTAATTAGACTGGGTGGCCCCAGGAGGGCTTCCAATCCCACTGAGTTGACTCACGGCTACAGTGTCAGAATAAATAATTCGCTGCCACAGCCGGACTCTAACCCGGGTCATTGGATTTTGTCGCACAGCGCCTTTCCACTGAACCACGTGCCTCCCATATTTATTTTTAAGTATTATTAATTTTAAGTATTTAGTTATAAAGCTTTTATTAATTTTAGAATTATTTATAATATTATAACGCAGATAAATAAATATTTAAAAATGCAGCGTAAATCATTTCGTTGTTTTTGTTTCAGGTAAGTTCCTGGATCTAAATAGTGATTGAAGTCATTTCGTTAAGTACTTAATCAGGTAACAGTTCATATGAAGTAACTTTGATAGGCAACCTATATTTAACTTTCATCATGTATTTTAACTTATCAATTATAATTTATTAAATATTATCGAGAACACAGTCAGGGCTCAGTAATTTTAATTCGTTTTTATAATGTGCCGACGTTTCAGCCCAATTATTTTGTTCATCATCAGAGTTTACAATTGATACTGAAATGTTATTGTTATTGTTACAAATGTCATGAGTAAAATAATTAGTAAAGAAATATGTAATAAAAAAAAAATCGTGATTTGCTAAGCTTTTTTTTTGTTCGCAAATATATAAAGGAATCAAATTGTTTCATTAATCCATGAAAAATGAAAGACAAAAAAATAAAGCTAGAATTATATTATTTATAGAAAAAATACGACAATAAATGATACAAAAATATATAATGATCTATGTTGAATACAATAAAAGCATTAATAAATAGTGATAACAGATAACAGAAATAATAATAAAGGCTTAGGGATCACGAAGGGTTGATGCCTATATCAGCAATCGTTCTCTACATACCTCTGTCATGTGACGCCTCTCCAAACCCAAATCTACTAAATCAATTTCAACGCAATCCTCCCAGCTACGTTTCGGTCTACCCCTTGAACTTTTATCCTCCAGTTCAGTATTTATTAATATTTTAGGGATCAGTTCGTTACTGCTCCATGACCTTACACGCCCATCTAACTGGCCACAAAACTATAACCTGATTATGTTTACCAGATAATTACAGAAAAGATTGATAAATTTTACAAAAACATCTTACTTGTTTATTGAAAATTATATTGTCATAGTCCCATATTTTAAAGGATGCTCTAATTATTAATATACACAATTTTGATCCATTTAACTCTCAACCTTTATTCTTAAATAACTCTCCAATGCTCTAATTTTATTATTTCCACAACTTAACATTTTTCGATAAGTTTATTACTAAGACTCGATGAAAAATCAAGTGATCCTTTTTATTAAAACAAAAATACATGAATAACTGAAAGAATTTTTATAAAAATTGTAAAATGTATTATGTGTTTTTTACCTTATTCGGAATGAAACTCAAAAAATAAGCAGGGTTTGCAAATATTTTAGAAAAAAAAAAAGTTGATTGTTTAATAATTCTATTGATATTAAAATTAATTTTGATTGGAGTTAATATTGTTTTTCTATTTTTGCAATCTGTCTGTGAATTTTCTTAACTGTGAACAATAGTCATTAGTAACAATTAAAAATAACAGTTACTCGATGTTACTTAAGGAACGTTGTCATTTGTCCGATTAATTTTATAATTTGTTATACTAGTGGGAAGTCCTATCCTCCCATCCTAAGTTAACGGTTTTAATCAACATCTCTATTCTCCCATTCTCATTCTATCTATCTCTCATTCCCTTTCTCTAAACGGGAAAGGTCCTCTAAGAAAGAAAACTCACCTTAATGAATATCGTATGTAATTTAATGAGGAAACATTGTTCTGTCTAGTATATTTATAAATGTTATCACTTTAAATAGGAAAAAAACTTTTCTGGTTAAGTTGTGTTATACTTGTTTAATACAAAATCTAGGCCTCCAGATAACATTTGCTACAGGCCCCACTACCCTTCAAATAATTTTTTAACAGTCAATATTTAACAAGTTGTTAAAGACCTGAATATTTGATCTCATATCTTGTGTAATCTAAAATATCTATTCTCTCAGAGGTTTATACAACCAATATTGAGACTTTTAATCCAATCTAATCGGCAGTCGACAATGTTAACATAAAATAACTGTTGAACATTTCTATTTAGCGTGCAATTATTATTCTTGTTTTAATTTTTTTTTTTTTATTGAATCGAATCGTATATTTGACATTTCACCTGTTCATAAAGTTGTAGAAATTAAGTTATTCCTACTTTTTGAAGAAGTTAGGATAACCTCTGAGAATGGAAGGTACTGCTCGATATATCGGATGAGAACCTGAAAGGAACTTCTAGGTCAGCGTTCGAAAGCCAGCTGTTCTACTAATGGTCTCCATTGTTAGTTTTCGGAACATTTATCTTATGTCAGCCTTGTTGAGTAGTGTAAGGTCATGATGGCTTCTGTGAGAGGGATTGGCTGTGGTTAGTGAGGGCGGTGAGAAGGGTCTGATGAAAAATGCAATCACGGAATAAATGAAGAAGGCTTTGTGACGAGAAGGCCAGAGATTTGTGGGGTCACAAAGGATTTATCAACCTAGGAGGTCGGGTCGGGAATTCATTTCTTTTTTATTTCAGCAACTGGAATTATTTATGAAATTCCTGAAATATATTTCTTCCATCCTGTAATTCTTTTGTTATACAGGTGCAATTAAAATTAAATTCTAGTAATAAATATATTAAGAACAATGTATGTAGTTATAACGGCAAAAGCTTTGTCAATTACTTATGTTAGTATGTATATTTTATCCTAGTATGAGCAGCATTTATTGTTGTTAAATTAAGCATCTCTCTCTCTTAGTGAATTCAGCCTGACGGTTGTGAAAATTCAAATTCAATTTCAATTCAACATTGAACATTGTTACCAATTATAGTTATGAATGAAGTAGTTTATATATATATATAATATATAATATATAGTTTATATATATATTTAATTTTTAACTTTCTGGTTACATAACAAAAACTATTTGAGGAATTAAAATAATATAAAAACAATACATAATATTTTTACTTTGATCAACAAATGCAGTTGTATTGTAAGTTAGGTAGTGTCCTCCAAATCCACTGGATACCAATAATTATTTTAGTCTTCCCTGGTTGAAGAAGTCGTTTTATAAAGCAATCACAATGTAATGATATTAAAACTATTCCTTTTTCAAGTACTAATTATTTATAACATAATTATGATTATGGGTATTTTAGCTATTTAATTACTAATTCTAAACTATTCTTCATTAAGTCTGATCTTTATTTTTAACTCCACAATTTTGATAGTCCATTTCTAAAAATGTCTTGTTTGATTCAGGTATGAAGCTTACTTAAAATACAATGAATTATATTTTTGCGAAATCAATAGATTTTTTTTCCAAATTAAAATATCTGACTGAGTCCTGCTTTATGAAAAAAAAATAGATAGGCAAAGTAAAATTAGTCCAGACATTGAAAAATAAATGATAGAAATTGACATCAAAATGATTTTAATATAAGTTAAAATTTCAATGCGTTTGCCAAGGATTCTGATTCATATTAAAGATATTGTACAATTTGTAGACATAAAATATTATATTAATATAATTTAATTTATTATTACTGTATTCTCATTGCATTTATATTATTAATAGTAATATCTATTATTTCTTATAATATATTATATATAGTTAATATTACTGTAGCTCTTTAGTACCTGTCCATCACCATATTACTATTATGTTGTTCTGAGTTGAAATCAAGTAATACAAAGTTGTATATGATAGTAATAAATGGTTAATGATTTTTGTCCATTAGCGGCGTTACTATGTTATGCCAGGAAACGGTTCGATCGATTATATACGCACATAACTTGGTTCCTTAGTTAGCGTACAGTAGCTTGTAAATTTATAAATGTCGTTGTTTATTAATATATATATTGAAGTGTTGTTTATTTCTCTTTACACGACCGGCAATAAAAACGTAACCCTGAAACGGTAATATAGCGCCCAAATCCATAGCGGCAGAACTAGACATACATTCTCATGATTTCACTGTTTTTATATAAAAATCCTTCCAGATGTGCATTATTTCTATCCACTCGGTTTACAATTGTCAAAGGTAGTATTGATCATTTAGAAATATTGTTTCTGTCACGCACTATGCGCACACTATACAACATGGAAGTCACACAAGTCTTGTCTCCGTCTATTCCAAATTTCTCTCCATAGACATTCATATCTAGCGACAACTCCTTTCCTCTAGTTTTAACCTATGCCCATCTTCTCCTAAATTACTGCACATAAATATATCCTTATGTTAGAGATACGTATCATTCTGGTGTAGCATTCCAATGGAGATATGGAGGGGCACGCTTCCTAAATCCAGATTCCATTTCACGGCACCCTTGTTGTGCTAAAAAATATGAAAATTCACCTTATCTATTCTAAGAGCGGTTAAGTATGTACGAAATGCTGGAATGCACTTTATATTTGCTATTTACATTAATTTTTTTATTGATAAAGTGCCATTCGCTGGCGGCACCCCTGGCATAAGCATGGGGCAATTTGGGAAATTAGTACTCCCAACAGAGGAGACAAGTTGCATATAGTGACCTGTAGAGAGTAGTTGTACATAATATACCATAGGTTCTGTATATTTTCTCTTCATATATAGTAAGTAAAATATATCTTAGACATCAGTACGTCTACAATTATGTAGCTCTTTAAGTCTAAAGCGTAAAGTGTGAGTGGAAATTTTCAGTTCTGAAGATATCATTTTTTTTTTTAATCCTCACATGACTGCAATCCTTCCTTACCCGAGAGTGGAAGAAAAATTATTTGTTTTGTGAATCTAATAAAACTTTGGGATTATCAAAATAGATGGACTACCATCATACCGGTAGCTTCCAAATCTACATTTATTTCATTTCCACCATTCTTAAAAAAAATAAAAATGATGCGTTGCCCACATCACCCAACTTGCAGTTAGCACCCACCTTTGAGTTGTAACTAATCCTCGCTCGTTTCAGAACACATATTTATATATTATTTACTATTGCAATACTTTGCCGTGCTCATTTTAGGTATTAGCTTCTCAGTTAACAGATTGATTGACTCAAATTAAGCTGAAATAATATTTATCGTTAAATATTTTTAAAATATTGCAGAATATTACTATACAGAAATATGACAATATATCAGTTGAATAAAATTTACATTATGGTCTTAACTATTTATTGATCAATATTGAAAATTCTAAGAATGATTTTAAGGAGTTAGTCATTCTATCAACTGAAATGTCAAACTTAACTGAGTTCGTCATTCGCCTTTACCTTCTACGAATTTCTATGTTAAATACTATATTTCCTAAAATCTTTGGCTTTCCAGTGATATAATAATATACCAGATGATATATATCTTCAACCTTGAATAAACATTTTTCCTCTTTTCTCCTTGAGTTAATTATCAAATGCTTTCATAGTTTATATTTATCTGTTTTTAACTACTAAGAAGAATTTGAGATGTACAAAATTAAATTTACATTAGAGGAAGATTTTATTTTCGTCATTCAACCTCTGTCAGACTATTTCAATGATGATAAAACCTATCCCATGTCAAAGACCACCTAATTTCACACTGATATACCAAGTTTAATCAAAATCGTTTTGAGAAAAATAAAAAATGTGAAAAATCTATTCAATAAAGTAACACTTCCGTCGAAATCTAGAATTCTAAATTGTTCACGATCGGAATACTTCCCCTTACTGCATATTTCATATATAAGTAACTAGAAAGTAAAAATTACAATCTTAAAAAAATAATAGTGCCAAATAATAAATGTTTGCTTAATTATAACTGTAAACTTAAACTCTCTTGAAAAAAAAAATCATTTAACTATTTCTAATTTATTCCAAAAGAAGAATTTTTCTTTATGTGGAGGATTTGAATACAAAAAAGTTATATAATAATTTGCCCTGGATCTGTATCTGTGATTAAAATGTCAGGAGGGTTGCAGACATCTCTACTTGGGGGAGGGTTTACGTCACTGCCAGCATCACTGGAGAAGATGTCAGTGTCATATTTTCTCCTCTTTGTATCATCTCAATAATATTTTTATAAACATTGTAACTTTTTGTTAACAATAAACATTTCATTTATGTAATAATCATAATGTATCGAGTGGCTTGGTTTACTCATGGACCATATTTATTTGTAAGAATTCAGTATCTTTTCTATATGTTTCTTAATATTTACAATTTTACAATCTTGAATAATTACTTCGTCATCGATTTATCAATTTCTTCCTTTTTTGTTTTTCTAGCTCTTTGCCAATAAATAGAATATATTGTATGGGGAGGTATTACGAACCTCTAAAATTTATAATTCAACGGAAACGCACGTTTTGAGGTCCTCAGGCTTCAAATAACCAAATCTGTGTCCTTTTGTGTGTCGAGCTCAAAAATGGAAATTTGTACGAAACTGAAATTACTTGTTATATATAACGAAATCGATCGACCACTTCAGAGAATGTATTTTACACTTTTTTAGGATTTAATTAAAAATGGCTCTAACGATTTTGTTTAGTGGTAAATCAATGTACACTTAAGTGGTATTTAATATCAAATTGGTATCATTCTCATGAAAATACTCTTACCAGGCTTAAAAACGAATTTTTGAAAAAAATATTCCCCTGAACTACCTATAATATTATTATTTGTTGGAAATAAATAACTAGTTCTCATTGCCCACAATAATTATCAATGGGTAAATACAAAAAATTAAAGAATTTGATTAGAAATTAACGGATAAAAAAGGAATAATGAAGACTGGAGTCCGAATTGTAAAAAGCCGAGACCGCCAGATTTCTTCCTGAAAGCGTTCATTGCACACAACTTCGTTTTCTTTTGGTAAACTGTTTTATTAATGACTGGAAGAAAGTTGATATCCGTTATTTTACTTCGAGGACCCCTAAAATAAAATATTTTACTAATTGAAAATTTTATTATGTACCCTGCACTTTTTTTTTTAAATAATATTAATTGAAGGGGTTTTTGTAACATTTTTGAATCTTTAGTGTGGAAGAAATGGAGTAGGTGCCCGAGTTGGGCAAATATTATTCGATTGACGAGAGACGACCTTTGTATTCCTGAATTTTCTACCGGAATAATCAATTATTCGTACAAAAACTTATGATTAACCATCCGAATACTTTTCTGTTCGTCATTATTTTACACGAATAATCATACAAAAACACGATTAAACATACGAATACCATTGTAGTTACTCACATGAAGTTAAAATAAATCTTTGTACGATCTTAAAATCTATAGCATTTTCGTTATCTACCCGTCTGAAAAATTGTAATGGAACCCTCATTCGTTAGAAATCAAAAATGGTAAAAAATAAGCGTTAATTAAAAAAATTTATATAATTGTTATTCGAATAATATTATATTCCACTAATTTTTTATTCGATTGAAATAATATTTCAAATATTTGAACATAAAAGTATTTAGATTGTTTAGTCGTATTTTTATTCTAATAAAAATATAATCGTCTCTCGTGAATCGAATAGTTTTTGCCCAACTCTGGTAGGTCCCTATCTAGCTGGTATGAGGTACTCTAACCTCAAAATCCAATTAACAACTGAGATTCCTAGACGTAAGAGGTTCGTAGCCTCTACAAAAAATAACAAGCTCCAAAAAAAAAATTTAACCTTGTTTTTTTTTAAATTTACTATTTCTAACATAACCTCTTCAATTAACTAATTTACCTTTGAATATATTAATATTTGAATATACCTACCAATACATTTTATATTTTTTATATTAAATATTTTTTATATATTATATATTTTATATACGTTTTATTCAATAAAATTGAAGTTTTCCTGCATTGATTTATCGTTGGTTTTTTGATTAGTGGTACATTCGTCTGTAACTGCACGACTAAAAAGCTAAGCAGAAAAGCGTGCTAGGTGAAATTTTAGAAAGATTAAAAAGAAAATTTCATTTGGGAGAATATTTTTTAATTACTGCCATCTAAATAGTGATTTCCATATTTTTTTGTAACTTAAAATTGAGGTAGTTTTAAGAAGATGAAAAATATAATTCCAGCTTTTATAACAATAATATAAAATCATTTAATACTATTAGCTTTCCAATTGATCTTAAGTTAGGAACAATATTTTTAGTTGTAATTGTTGTATTTTGGACTTTTATATGTATGCTTTTATAAATGTAGACTATTTAGCGAGGTTAATTTGATTAAAACAAGGCTAGGTAAGCTTTCCATTTTGTTAATATTATAAATTGAATAATTAAGTTGATTATACTGCACGATTTTATATATTTATTTTTTACATTTAAATCACTTTTTGAAGTGGTGAGTCAATTTTGTTTTATTGTAATAAAAATGTTTGTTAGTTTCGTCCATAATAAATGAAATCCATTTGAGTATTCAAATAATTTGAGAATTTCCAATATTCCCTGACAAATTAATCATCGCTGACAAAGATCGGACTCTACTGCCAAAGGGAGACACACACCTCTAGCTACCTGTTCCTCAAAGTCCTCCCTTCATCCGTGTAAATTGTCGCCAGGGTCTGTTCCATCGTCCTTAAGGTCCTTTTGATCTTCCTTCAAGCTCGAATGCGTCGCTGTCAGTTGTCTCTGTCTCAATTAAGTTTTAGTTTACATTATCGATGTACGATCATTATCTTGGATTTTGTTATCAATACATTAGCAAACATAAATAGAACGACTGAAGAATAGGTTAAATTGGGAGAAATGTTTTTTAAAAAATCTGAAAAATAGTCCTTCCGTTATAATTGATTAATGTCCTTCCAATGCTTGTACTTTTATGAATATTTTGAAAACATCTTCCTCTCCTCTAAAGCAAGTTTTCATAAACTTGGAAAAAAAAAGTTTCTGTTAATGTATAAATTTCGGTGTCAGATATCTAGAAGAGTTTTCATGTAAAAATGCTTATTAATATGAATAAATGTTAAAAGTATTGAAATATAAGAATCATTTTTAAATTTTTAAAATTTTTAAACTTGGGTTGGTCTGATTATTATGGGTAAAAGTGTAATTCATATATTTAGTTTTAAAAATACAATATTTCTGAACAGAACTCTACAGCAGCACTTCCCAAACTTAGGAGTGCTCCAAGCGAATGTCACTATAGCTATATTATTACATTGAAAGTTCAAATATAAAATGCTTTTCATTGCTTTTTCTTATATTTCTAAATACTCACTCAATCGATCAAAGGATAATTGTGGTGACATTTTTTGCCTCGGCAAGTGTGACAAGATTTTTTAGGGTGCTTTAGTGAAAAAAATTTGGGAACCGCTGCTCTACAAAACTACTTCTAATATACTGTACATTGTACAGTATATTGAATAATAAAAGATCTTGCGACTACAGAATACTGCCCGTGTCTTACCTCAAAAATCATATTTCATTTTACTCTGAGTGATAGACAAGACGCCTCTCTGTGTTAAGCAAAAAGTTCACAAAAATTACCTTAATTATCGCTTTATTTTAAAACTACGACTGACAATTACACGTTTTTTGAGACCTGCCATAGGAACTAGTACGTAACAGAGGCTCGAAAAAAGGTGGGCTCATTGAATTGTGGCGTTGCCAACTCTCGATCAACAACCTAACTAACTATTTGTAACAAGAGTTAAAAGAGTGAATCCTCAGTGATAACCGATCACATGAGCCCTTTAATTGCCACTGGGATTGTCCCGTTTAATCAAGCCTTTTTCCAGGTCTGATCATAGCAGTGGTGGCGTACACTCTACTTGAGATAGAGAAGTTTATTGCTAATCTATTCTCAATAGAGTTGTTTTTTAGTATGCTCACCTTAGACGATGG
>NW_027109100.1:731780-745688 GCF_000696795.3 Halyomorpha halys
TAGCCATATTGTTTCAAATTATGAAGAGATGATCTAAGTGTGGTCAGAAGAAAAAAAAAATAGTTAGCAACTTACACTTTGTAGATTTTCATGAAGGCTGTTCCAGTTAAGAGATATCGAAACAGTAAACAAACACACGAAACACTGTTTCGATATCTCTTAACTGGAACAGCCATGATGAAGCTCTACAAAGTGGAGCGAAACGTCGGCAAATGGATAGTTTTAACAAGAGCTCTTTTGGTTATAGCAATGCTAAAGACTCAAACTACGATTGCAAACAATTCGGATCCAAGTTACTCCTAAAAAAATATGAGACACTTTTGAAGTTATACAGTATCTACTTTAGTTACCAAGGTTTACAGCCTCTTCGTAATTTAACCTACTTAAAAAAAGTAGATTTTGAACTTTTATTTCTTCAACTATGGGCCAAGAATGTGATAAATGGAGTTGGTAAAACGTATACATAAGGTATAATTCGCAATCAACTTACAAATGTTTCTTTTTATTCCACAGAATACAAATTTGTGTTAAGGTGAACATGGTATCAGATGCTGTTTTCATGTTTTACAACCACTTGGTCTGTCATGTCAGTATTTACTGTCGTGGCAGCGTTGTCGATCTAGGTCATGTATGATATTTGATTGTACATGTAACGGCGGTGAAGCTTATGCGTTTACGCGGCATCAAAAACTTCAAATCACACTGAATGTCCAATACCATGTTTTACGACCTAGAGCCTCAAATATTGTAAATCATGCTACCTGACAAATAACAAGATAACATGAGCTCATACTTGGATGAAAAGCAAGTAAGTACCTCTCTTCTATTATTTGTTGTATATATCTACTGATGTTAGTTGTAGGAAGTAAAAATGTTATTTTTCAATAAACTCAATACAACTGGGTTTATTGAAAATGGGTGATTTTTGCAAGGAATATTATCTTCAACACTTAATAATCGTTTTCATTTTGTCAGTTATCATGTTTTACTATCGAACATCTCATAAATTGGATATGAAATGCTTTAGAGATCTATTGACCAATACAAATGGTTGTGTTATATTTAGATCTTGTTTATCTGTAAAAAAATATAAATAACTTCTCTGTAATATGTAGTGTTAGGTTGTTAAAGATTAAATTATCCTGCTATCGATTGAATATCAAATACATTTTATCTTTAATACTTTAACTAGTATTAAAACCATTTAAGATGAATACTATTTGGCAATGTTGTTAACAACCTAAGCCCTTCTCGAATATTTATCGCTTGAATATTTCAACAAGATAAAAAAAAAAAAAAAAAAGTTACTGAGCTGGTAGCTATAAATATTCTGTTGAGAGCAAAATGTATTCATGACCGTGAGCAAATGTATTATTTATCCCACAAACCCCTCTTCCCGTATCTAACTGCTTTAGATTTATCTCGGTTTAGCCGCCTCATAGTTAATGAATGCGCTACGATAGCCTCTGTCTAGGGTGGATATATTACACTTCTTAATATATATCTTCAATTTCACCAACAAACAGAACTATTGCTATATTAACACATCTTCTGGTTTTGTTGATATTGTTTCTCATTCACCTGAATTGAATTTTGTGTTTATTTACTTTGTTATGAAAAATATTTTAAAATTTTCCTAAACAAGACTGGATAAAAACTGAACGATCATTTATCTTAGGAAGGCACAAGATGGTATTTGTCACAGTACACAGTATATTCTCCAATAACGTATACCTTCTTTATTAACTATATTACTACGTAACCACCTGTATTATGTATTTTAATTAATAAATTCAAGCGATCTATTAATTGATTTTAGCTTGTTTGTCTGGCACTGGACTAATTTGGTATTAGTAACCAAAGGGAGTGAGTGTACAATATTTTAAATTTACAATATTTTTTCGGATGCAAATCAAATTGTCGAATTAGAAAAAAAATGATATTTACCTTAGCTGATGGATATAATTAGAGACCGAATTTTTGAAAAAAACAAAACGAAAAACATGCAGTAAAAACCCAAAATGTGCAAAATCGTGCGATAAAAGCCCAAAATGTGTAAACGCCCAAATCCTGCAATAATCAACTCTATTTCAATTTATAATATTAATAAATGAAAAGCTTACCCACCTTGTTTGAATCAAATTAAACTCAGTAAATACTCTCGACATTTTTGCTAACACATATAAAAAAACTAAACTTCTCTGAGTAAAAACCTAAAATTTAGTCCATAACTGAAGAGCTATGACGAAACCAATCATATTAAATGATGTTAAAATCCAATTTTAAAGTCTGGAATTCAATTTTCAACTTCATAAACCTACTTCAATTTCAAGTTTTTGAAAAATATGCAAGGCCCTATCTAGATAAGTGTATTTTGAAATACCCTTTCAAGCAAAATTCCCTTTTTAATTTCTCCTATTTCTCATACATGTTTTTCAATTGTTTTTTTTTTTAAATATGTTATTTAATTATTAAATATACATTGAATAAAAAACTAGCTAGTAATAAGTGAATGTGGAAAAATTTTAATATGTGGTCATTAAAATATGTTGGTGTATTCACTTTTGGTACTTAGTTTAACAAGCTTTTTCTTGAGGCATTTTAATAGTTACCCGTCAATACTATTCCAAGAACATCCGTCGCTGATGTTTACTTGTTCTTTCTTAATTAAATTGAATCTGACTATTCATATGTTAATCAATGTCCTTTATCTCAATTTTCCGTAAATCTAAATAATAAATTTAATAATAATAAAATGAATTGAAATCAATAAATATTGGCATATGAGAAATTTAGTAGAATCATTTTATTAAATTTAGTAAAAGCTTTAAACAAAAATTAAAATCGTGGAATTGTGCTCGAAATGAGCAAAACGTGCAATTTCGTGGAGAAAAATCTCAAAACGTGTAATTTTGTTGAGAAATCCCGAAACGTAATATTTTGAGGGTAATCATAAAATTAGTGTTATTTAAATGTTTAATTTTTGTCGAATTCTAAGTTTGTCGAAATTCGATGCCAAGTAACAAAATATGAAGTTGCACGAAAATCTAATATCTAGATATAATATTCCTTATAGCACTGGAGTCTGATGTATAAAATACAACCCGTGTAAAACGTGGAGTTAAATATTTCGTTTATGCCTCAGTGCTTCTCTTTGTAAAATTTCAAGCATGTTAGTAATAAGTACATTCGGTATGAAGTAAATCTGTTATTTTAAGTTACTACAACAGTGGAAAATCTCACTCTTCGGATATTAAAAACAGATTTAACAAAGTACGGTTGTACAGTGATGACATCTCAATGAACAGCTTATTATAAAATATACTTTAATAATATATGATATTTTTATATTTATTAGCGAGGCCACACGGTTTCATCCGCCTTAATATGACTGAAAGCTGAAAAAAATATGCGACAGAAAGAGTCTTCAGTTTTATGACTATTCTATTCATGGATGAAAATACAAAATATAACATTATATTTTTTTATTCCACCTCGTTTCGGTTAGAAATATGAGAAATAGATTGTAGCGAACAACAACTGCACAAACATTGACCAGTTGTTTATCACCTGTTTTCTGAAAGATTACAAGGTATAGCGTTGTTAATATCTATATTGTTAATATCTATAAATCCTTTCGTTGATGTTAATTTTAATATAAATTATAAATAATTTACTGTTCCTTCCAAGAATAAATTTGGCATAGTCATATCGAAACCGGATGAGAGGACCATATCTAATACCTCATCCCCTCTAGGATAGAACGAATATTGCCTAAGGTTCCTTATGAATAAGGCATTTCCTATTTAAATTAATCTGTCGATTAAGTCAGTAAAACATGGTTTGCATATTCACCTCTTCAGATATTACAAATTGCTTTTTCGAAGTTTCATAACAAACGGCGGCTAACTTACTAGGTAAGTCCATTTAGTGCTTATAAATTTACACTGTATATGTATAACCATATTTTCTTAATATTAGCAGTTCTATTTGCTATATTTTTCTGAAAATTAGCTTTATTTTCCTTGCTTTATAGTTAATTTATACTAGTAGGTAGGTACCTTCACCAAATGAGTGTTCATGTTGAGGTTACGTTAGCCTATTCATAAAATAAAGATACACGTGTTATAAGACAATTATCATTGTTTATAATTGTTGTGCATTGCCACGCTTCATGCACGCTCTGACCCTGTGGCCGACCAAAGTTACCCTCCGTGGGAATAGGAAACTTAAACTAGTTAATGTCTAAACAGTTCCGTTGACTAGGAAAATAAGATGTCCATGCACTGTGCTTATCTTCTAGGTCGGTATCTTGTCCATATAGAAATCTCCTGACAGATCCGCCTCCTTTTCCTCCCCCTTCACTGGTTTCCTGCCACCTCCTCAAAATTGTACTATTCTTCTCCTACTTGTTATAGGTATCTAATTAGGTAGATTATCTGTTTCCTCACCCCTTGTACAAATTTCATTGGACAATGTCCTCCCCTACCAGTCCACGATTATATATAGTTATGTATGCAGAGAAGGAAAAAACATTCATAACCATTATGTTTAAGTTACTTCGTGTTTAGGACAGTTTTTTTTTAATACCTCGAGACTGACTTCTTCCACTGTAGTGAAACTAACTTTAACTTACCTAACTGTTGTTAAACTAAGTTAAAATAACGTATTTTCTTCATACCAAGTCTGCTCATCACTGATATAATAAAATATTTATATAATATATCATTTTTTTTTTTTGTCAATCAAATATACAAGTAAATCAAAACTAATAAACAAGTTAAATATGATTTTTTTAAGTAGTATAAGTGTAAACAAATATTAAGTATCTATTTTAATAATTTTCAAAAAATCGATAATTCATAAATATTTTTATTTCATAAACTTTATTTTACCTTTATTGATATTTGACAACTGTACATTAAAATACATTCAGTAAATTTGATTTCAGTTGTAATACCCATTGGTAGTACTCTAATTCCTAATTTTTAATTTATACTGTTTTGTTTTTATACTTGAATGATAAAGTAATAGTAATCGAATAAAATTGATTGATAAAGCCGTGTTGACAGGTAGTTATAAATGCTTGCGCCATTCAAATATATTTTCTATTTATTCCGCAATATGGGGGCCGTATCGACCTTAACTCTTAATGGATTTTATTTGTCATCACCTCTCATCGATTCCATTAACAAGTTCTCTGTATTTGAGCACCGGCTCTACAGCCTTCTATATAACATTTGATTATTAACTACTTTTTTATTTCTCTCAGATTTGAAGAATACAATGTCTACATTATGGTAACGATTATCAAGTGTGTAGTAAGTTATACTTATACAAAAATTTCCTTACAATTGTGCTGGTATAAAGCAGAACTATCTTATGTGCCAATTTCAAGTTCTTAAGATCAAACCCGAGATGTTCAGTTGCTTGTTGTGTGCTTTTTAAGATGGATCCTTTTCTAGATCCGACTATCGGAGTCACAATTACTTTTTCTTGGTGATAAAAAGAGCTCAATCATAATGATGATTATTATTATTGATTTTTTCTATCATTCTTTGATTCTGAACTGAGGTTGGATACTAGTTAATCTAACCTACTGATGGTAATCACAAATATTTAAATATTTTCTGACTGGCTATTCGAGCTGAGCCTGAGATGCAGTAAAACTAATCACTTGTTGATTGACTCACTCTCAACATATTGGTGGTGATTGCAAACCACCAATGGCTCTCACCACCCGCTTTGGAATCAGCCCACTCCTGGCTGTTAGCACTATTATTTCCAATTGGTATAGCTCTTTTAGTTCGACTAACTGTTCCTGATATTTTCCTAGTTTCTGACCCACAGTCGAGCTTACATTGTTATCATTAGGAATTGTACCAATATCAATCATCTTGAGTTTCTCCTCTTTCTTGTTTGTCAGGGAAATATCTGGTCTGAAATGACGCAGAGTTCTAATAGAGCTTGATGGAGCCCTTTTTAAGTAGCTTACTTTGAGTATTCTTGTAATTTTTTGAAGGAGTTTTCATTATTGTCGGCATGCGCCGAAAACTGCATCTATGCCAAGGGTGATGCTAGAATAAATTCAATCTTTGATATTTATAAATTTTCTTTGTATACTGCAACACAGCTTTCTGCACCTGTTCCAGAATGTGCTTTTTCATATCTGTTCAATGGCTACAATTCTTCTCCCAGATCCTGATATGTTCTTATTTTTTCCGCAACCACTTTGTGAAGATTGTCGTGATATGATACCCGTATTTCATATATTTTTCATGATTTTCTCCATTTAAAATTAGCAATAAATTAGACTTGCTGAGAAGAATTGTGTGATATGTTAGGATTGTTATACATTATTATTATTACTATGTGTAATGTGTGGTATCGGACTTATAAGTAATTACATTTTTAATCAGTTAATTTTGTGTTTATTGGGCATAGAATAAAGAATAAATTAATTAATACTTGGCTTATTTCCATTAATATAAAAATGATTGCTCTAAGATTGTATTCTTCAGTAACAATGCCAAATTGGAGTATCAGAAGATTTATTACAGAATTTTATTTCATTGTGGTTGCTAATTTTAAATATTTCATATAACAGATAATCTATAATTTTGATATACGTCATTGATCTTGTCAATTGTATTTTTAATTAGCTAGATCATATATTCAATTAGGCCATTTTTGTATTTCGAAGAGAAAAGAAAACTATATCAAAATGCAACAAAACTCAAGATGAAATATTTTCAGAAACGCCACTTTGGCAATATGACACAGAAGGCTGCTAACATCAGTTCAAACATAAATTAAACATAACATTTCAAACTTAACTTAATTTTGGCTAGTGTATTTTTGAAATTCTTTTATGTTGTCTGTACTATATTTTATTCAATTAGTTCTTTTTTATATCTATCGAGACTGTTAAAAAAGTTGATCAAACCCCGACAGCTGTCAGGGCGTGTGAAGGAACGCAAACTAAGCCTTCTTTCGCAAATCGGTATTAGAACTGACTCTAATATTTGTCGGACGGTATAAAAATGCTTATATCTAAAGCCACTGATATGCGATTCTAAGAAAGTTATACCGAATCTCCGGAAGGCGATGTTGCCACGAGGCATTGCAAACTTGTGGACATACGGCCACACGATACGTCCAACCACCATCGTGTAGCAGCAGCCGTTGTACCGTTGTGCTAGCAGCATTTTTAGTAATGATCAATCTAATCTACAAGATATGTTTTATACTTGAAGAATAATTTTACATTGCTGAACAAAGTGTTATGAGGAAGGAAATGGATGGAGATCGATAAGCCATTTCAAGGTATCAATCTCCTCCGGGCCAGAAGACGTCGCTCATTTAATACCCTGACAAAGTTATAACTTCCTGATGAAAATATCGCTCCATTACGGCTTTATGACCTTCGGCCTATAGAAATAGATTTTACAGTTTTAGCGTTTTGCTTCATTGAGATATTATTTTACTTGAATACTCAATCATAATAAATAGTTATCATTTGTTCTTTCATAAATCACAGTTAATCAATTACCCTTTATTGTACTTTCTCGTGATCATTATGTTTGAGCTTTGGTGGGGAATAGTCCATGAACGGCCATTTGAGATAGGAAGAAGGAGGATATTTGTGAGTTGTTACCTGCCTGGAAGAGTATTTTCTCAACCCCCTCTCCTTATGAAACCTCCCCTCCATGCTAGTCCCCTTTGAATATACTCCAATAAAACAACTGCCGGTGTATAGGAAAATATTGCAACAGGCAGCATTATAGCCACTTTTGAATATCGTAAATACGTTTAGATTCAGTTCTCTAACACATACCATTGGTGTACCTTAGATAATGTAATCCTGGTTATATACCTCAAAACATGGACCACTACACTCATGTTTTAAATGAAACCTAGTTTCAGAGAAAGACAAAATCTCAGTACAGTATTCGTTAACTACCACGCTATAATTTCAAATAGGGGCTTTCATTTCATAATTTAAAAAAAAATTTAACTTGAGCTGTACGTATTGAAAAGTTGTACCATTTAACAGACTAATCTACCAGCTAACTTCGATATAGCAAAATTGCCAGCAATAACTTTAGATATGTCAACACATTACATTAAGGATATATTTTCAAGAAGAGAAATAGTTAGGCAACAGTTTATTGGCTTTAGAATGAGGATAGAAGTAGGGGGAATGAATGATGGGGAAAAAGAGAAGAAATTATTTCCAACCTGTAACTTCTTTGAACTATTTTACACCGATTGATCTGCTTTGTTTAGGATATATATACGTATGAGAACTGCAGTGGATATTCTTCTTATGGGAGCAGATCAGAAAACAATTATTAATTTGATTATATATTTTAAATATTAATAAAAAAATTAATAGATATTTTGTCATTAATTATCAATTTTATCAATAACTAAATATTGGGTGTTATTAGTTTCAACTACAATTTTTTTTAATTGTGAAAAGTACTTTTTTCTTTAGACATTCTTTTATTTTATCACCGTCATGATTTTATTTTATTTTTTATTATTATATGTATATGGAAATATATACCGATTTAATCTAAAAATAATACAATTTTTTTCCTAGTATTTTTCTTCCAATTCTCACCTTCGCAAAAATATAAATCATTAAATTTGGTGTGGTGGACGCATTTCACTACTTTCACTTACTATAAAAAATTGTTTTTGGGTTTCTAGAGATCAAAATAATTGATATAAACTTTTCCAAGAATAAAACAGCTTTACTAAAGGTAAAGAGGTCTGGCATTATCGGCTTTTTCCGACTCCTATATCTATTTTTCCATTTTACTCTTTTAATTATTCATCAATTATTTTCCATCCATGTTTATCGTTGCTTGCAATGAGATCTGATTATTTATTTTAAATGAAATAAATTAAAATTATTTCAATAAGAGGATAAGATCTGTCTGATGTTAAAGGCTACTTAATTGTACATTGATTTATCGAGTTTAATCGAAATAAAAGTTGCTTTTTTGCCTATACATTTTCCATTAATGTTCTCAATAAACCTCTTGAAGTTTACCACGTCCACCTGGAAATGACAGACGGGCTATAGAGTAGAGATAGGGCTATAAAAGAGTACTAGTGGGATATGAAGAAGATGAGTTATGGTCTGGATGAAATTCCCGTAGGATCTTTGATATCTGTCGCATTCCGTGCGGTCTATTCCTGCTCTGTCTCCCTGCCAGCTCCTGACTTACCGGCCTCACAAATATCCTAAATATCGCCGTCTGTCTCAAGAGAGGATTATATTCAATGATATATAGGTATGTACTTTACAATATCATGTTTATATCCATTGCATTTTATTATATACTGTTGTATATACGGATATTCATACATACTGGAGTATGAGGCGGATCATAAACCAGAATGACTCCTCCTCATTTACTACCAAAAATTCTTATAGGACTATATTCGGTTATCTACAGAATAAGAGATAGTTAAAATTGTTCCCTATGAAGCGATTACTCAAAACTATTCAAGATAATTAAGTATCAATTATAGCATCCTAATGTTTATAAAATTAAGAAATATGGTTTGAGTTAAGTAAACCTGATTTAAGAAAAGTTGTATAATATTTGTTATAAATCACACGTTACTTGAATATTTTTTAACCCTCTTTTGGGATAAAGATAACCGTGACCCAGAAAATTTAAACATCTAAGCTTTAATTACGTACAAATGAAGTTGGAATTTCTTTTAAGAATAGTTTCTCATTTGTCAAAAATTGTCGTGTGGAATTAGGAATTTTTGGTAAATGTAATTATTTTACAGCAGTTTATCATTACAATAGAAAAAAAATCCGAGTTTTTTTTATCAAAACTTAATATATTCACATCTGAAAAATAATTTTTATTATTATTTTTTTTAACAAATTTAAATTCTACAACAAAATCCTATTCAGTTTATTTCAAAATTAAATTTTTTTCGAGTTAAATAGGTGTTACAAATCAACATTTTCAAAAAAATATAACTTAGCTACATTACATTCTCCCATAATGATTTTTCTATGGTGGATAGATATATAACTTATAAAGAAAATTTTTCCCAGTCTATTATATGGATAATTTCGAATTAACCAATCTAATAGTTTTTTATCTGCCGTTTCCTAATCAATACAAAACTTGCTTTAAAAAAAAACATAAAACTTGATTTTCCTGTTATTTTGTATGGAGTGGAACCATAGTCCATATCAATTTTTTTTTAATTATGAGAGATAGTTGACCGTGGATGATAAATGAGGAGAAGATGGTTGGGGATGCGGTCCATGAATCACAAATAAGTATGATTAACTTATTTTAATGTGCCGACGTTTCGGCTAGAGTTTCTAGCCTTCTTCAGGGCTAAAAACAAAACAAGATAACAACCACAGTAAGTATAGAAAAATAAAAAAATATAAAAAGAAAGTATAAACAAAATAATTTTACACATACAATGAATAGTTTTACAAAATAGAATTAATAAAATGAAGTGATGAGAGAAGCGGGAAATAAAATGTAGACATAGGCAATTGAAAAAGCGGGTGCAATAACTTACTTAAGGAAATGAAATAAAATTAAAATTATATAATGCAAAGAAGTATGAACATATTAGTTATTATTAATTTAAAATTTAAATATGAAAAGAAAATGAAATTTGATTAATTTTTTTTTTTTACTTTTGAGAAATTCTTTCACCTCTTTAAAAAATTTAATTTAGATTTGCCAAAAAAAAAAAATTAACACTATTCATTTGAACGCATGGCGGCTAACTCTAGAACAATCCCGAACAGGACCTCGATTTCATTTTTACAAAATTAAAGTTTAATAAAAGAAATATTGTTGTCTTTATTCCAGTGGGCTGCGGAAAACATTCAAAAATAATGTGTGAAATTTTGATTAGCCAAACCATATTTCCAAAAGTGAATTCTATCTGTATTACAGTGTTGCATTTCGAAATTAATTATATTAAATAATTTTTCAGCAATCGCTTCCTAATCCGCAAAAAAACGATGTCATAAACCACAAAATATCAATTTTCTCCTATTCTGTTGAGTATCGGACCGTGGTCTATGTGAACTTTTTTGTTACAAATGAGGTGTGGAGTCATATTTTGGCCTATGGTTCGCCGATCCTGACACACCATGTATATATATTTTTAATTAATTCAATATTTTAAAGTTATATAAATAGTGATTAGATAACTAATAAGGGCTAAGTAATAAATCTTACAAATTTTAACTTTATTTTTACCATTTCTGTTGTACAAGAACTGTGCAAAAATATTTCCAATATTATCTGTAAATTTTTTCTACTGTATTTTTTCTTCTTATATTAGTGAGCAACAAGATATTTTTGTCTTTTTTACTAAGCATTGTCTTTACTAGCATTTTACTACAATTTGGTTCAGGTCAAAATATGATAATGTTAAAAAAAAAATAGTGAATACAATTTATTCTTGGATTTTATAAAAACCTTTTGGTATGTAAATTATCAGAAGTGAATTAAAACACGGCACCGTACATGGTTAAGCACTTTCAATTGAATAAGTAAAAAATAAAAGTTTGAGGTCCATTAAACTCCATCTAACAGTTTTGCCTGTAAATTATTCCTCACCTGTTTGTTAGAGGTTAATTTTATTTTACTTTGTTACAATATTCCTTGAAAATTGTATTATTGTAAAATGTATAAATACTCCTTAATCTACTTCGCTTTATTCACCTCAATAGTTTTTCACAACTGTAATTAAGGAAGGAACGCTTTTCGTTTAAGTTAAGGTAAATCTTTCCTCTGGTGTCAGAAAACAGAATTGGTAATAATGGCCGACAATTAGTGAGGTTGAACGTTTAACTGTAACGAGTTAGTTTTTTCTCTTTTCACCTTTGATCATCTCACTCTGGCTCCAAGGTCAGATCAAAGTGAATCCCTCTCCGCTTCGTATAATTGATTTTTATGCCACTATAAACTTTTAATTAAGGGACTTTACTGCCTGTAGTTTTGAAGATGCGATAAATAATAATGAAACGACTCAAGTTGTAGGGATGGGTTTGGGTAAAGGTCGTGTAGAGCCTTCGTATCAGCTAAGCATCAATCTTTAGTTATTATATGGATTTAGTGAATGACACAATTTCTTCCTTATTAAACTATAATAGTTTATTTCATATCATACAGCAACGTTTCGGGAGATTTCCCCCATCTTCAGGCTGTTGTTACACAGTCATGCTGGAGCACACTTCGTAGATTTTGTAAGAATTTTACATTAATGTTTTTCATATGGTCTTCATTCATAACCATATTGTTATTCTAAATTTAATAATCCTTTAACTTAAGGAACGCTTTTCGTTTAAGTTAAGGTAAATCTTTCCTCTGGTGTCAGAAAACAGAATTGGTAATTATGGCCGACAATTAGTGAGGTTGAACGTTTAACTGTAACGAGCTAGTTTTTTTCTCTTTTCACCTTTGATCATCTCACTCTGGCTCCAAGGTCAGATCAAAGTGAATCCCTCTCCGCTTCGTATAATTGATTTTTATGCCACTATAAACTTTTAATTAAGGGACTTTACTGCCTGTAGAGTTTTGAAGATGCGATAAATAATAATGAAACGACTCAAGTTGTAGGGATGGGTTTGGGTAAAGGTCGTGTAGAGCCTTCGTATCAGCTAAGCAGTGCTTCCTTCACAACGGCATCCCTTAAGTCCTGTGATGACAGCATTACTAGTAGACCAAACATTGGCCAATTTTGGCCTTTTTTTAACCAATAAAACAATCTTTAGTTAAAAAAAATTAAAAAGTTAGCTCTTAGTGTACACAATTGCAGTGCGTGATTTTAGATTTTGGAACACTCTTTATAAAGTGAGAAAACAATAGTCCTTTCAATAGTTGCCCAGACTTACTGGCTCCCCTTTCTTCTGTGTTCTATAAATTAAAAGGAATCCAGAGTGAACTGGGAATCTCGATTGCTTCAAGAAAGATTGAGTAGTTTATCATTCGTGTTAATAGAAACTAGTGTACTTAAATAAATAGACTTTTAAAAATTAGTACATGATAGAGCTGATCAGAGGATCAGGAAAAGTACCTCTTGTAAATATTTAATTTTCTATTTCAATGTTTGTTACTTTACCCGAAAAAACTGAATTACTAAATAAATTAAATAAACTATTGATTTTCATTTCCTAAACTAATAACTTTTTTATCACTAATCTGGAGTGTCTCTCCTATCTTAAAGCATCTCGGGCCCCCACTTGATTGAAGACGGCTGTGCATTAATTAACCTTAATTTGTGAAGAATGTATTCATTCTTAGGGGACATTTGTCCCAGATTAATATTATTTTTTCATTCACAATCCTATAAAAAATAAGAAGCGTTGTATCCCAGTGACAGTCTTTTTCCAAGCTTGCAATTTTTGTTTCCGTCATAATGTTCTAACTACACTCCGTTCCATTTGACGAGTGGAATCCGGTAAACAAGAACACGTAAACACATTTTGAATTTAATTTTCTGTTTGAATTCATTTTTTTCATTTTCATTTTTGTATTAAATATTTTTGTTTTTATTACTTATTCATGTAAAAATAAATACATATTATTTATGTGCATTTCTTTTATTATATAAAAATTCCATCCTTTCCACTTGTATTAATAACTAACCAGCCAATCGGAAAACTTTTAAGAATCGGAGTTTTAAAACAGTAATCATTATTTACTCAGTTAATACTTACTGATTAATCTGCATAGAATTTAGTGTATCATATTTTTAATGGGTGGAGGAAAATTTACATATATGTATCTGATATAGAAAAATATATATATAACAATATTAATTTTATTTATTTTCGAAACCTCTTTATTTTTCATTCAAATGGAAAATACAATAATATTCAATATT
>NW_027109100.1:746203-747632 GCF_000696795.3 Halyomorpha halys
TATATATATATATATTGGGTAGTGGTTCCACGTGAACCAATATTGAAGGGCCGGAGGGTCAAATATTGCCTACCGACAGCGCTGGCTTCCTCGACAGGTGTCCTAATGAGATCCCGAGGTATGCCCTTGTCCCAGTTGCGCCTCTTGTAAACATCTTTGTCCCTCCCTGGGTCCTTTACAAAACCTCTTCTTAATATTTAATGCACCAGTCCTTATTTATCGATTTGGTGATATTGACTGTAATTTTACACCGTGCTTGCTGTCCTCATTTACGCTTTGATGCATATCAGATAAATTACTGTCTTTTATTGAGTGAAAAAACTTTCAGTTCCAGATAGATTGTATTACTTTATTGATTATTACTTTCACTTACCTATATATGAACTATGTAATATTAGGTTAGGTTACTGTTTTTCCAAGTGATTAATTTGGTTGTCATTATATCTTTTTTTCATGTCCAAAATATCTAGTCACCTGTGTTTGTTTGTGTGTATCTGTGTCTGTGTGTATCTATAAATAGCCTAGCCCCAAAATGAAAAAAAATCATACGCAACTGATTGAACATATTTGAGACTGGAGTGTGGCAGCAAAACCTAATCCATGAAATTGACTGACTGGACTACTTTATATAATCGATTGTTCTCATTATTTTTACGAAAATGACTCACGATTTTTATTAAACCCGCCATGTCAATGTACAATTGGATGTTCTTTAATATCAGCTAGGTCGTATTCTCATTCAAATAGTATGAAAGGGCTTAAATCAGGAATTATAAAAATAAAATTCGTTCAAAGTATCTTGAATTTTTTTTTAAATTGAAATATATAACCAGTTCTGATCGTTAGCAATAAATAAGCGATGTATAAGTACATAATATTAAATAAGTTTATGAATAAATAAAGGAGAGAAAAAAGAAAATATAGAGATATCTGATTCTAACGAGAAAAACCGAGGCCGTTTATCTTTTGTTAGACCGATGTATTCTTGGTAGGAATGAAATTCATATTCATTATTTCCACCTCGAAAAATCCTAAAAAAATGAATTTTTACTGAAAAATAAAAAATTGTTAATCATAATTTTCGCCTTTCCATTTTTTCTGATTTTTTTTTTTAATAAGGCCTTATATTTAGTTCATGTTCCCAGTTTTTTACAGTTAGAGATAATAATGACCTGGGACCCAAACGGTCAATGATATGTGAAAAAAAAATATACTTGGAAAATTATCCTTACTCGGGTGGGATTTAAACCCCAATGAAAACATATATATATATTATACAATTTAAACTTCGGTATATTATTGATACTACTATTTAGGATATAAACACGAAGGATATAATATCAAATTATTCGAAAAATTACAATTTTATCTTTATTTTGGACTGAGTTATCGGCAAATTCGTTTTTTTTTTGTTTTTTTTTCTGTTTAT
>NW_027109100.1:748582-749493 GCF_000696795.3 Halyomorpha halys
TATATACATACAATAATATATGTAACACAAGTATTAATGACCTTTTGTTTCGATAGTGGCATTGTAAGGCAAATAGCAGTATAGCCGAGAGATGCGCATATCACATTTGGAAGTTCAAGATAAAATTTTGACGAATGATTGAAATAGAAGGAAACGTTTATTTATTTAATTTTTACTTAAATTTAATTTATTTATCTTGTATATAATGTTTTTAAAAAATATTTTATCAGATTAATTTTACAATATTTATTATGTCGACATACGTTCTGTTTTATAAGTTGTCATATTTGTATTTTTTTTACTTCCTGTTATTTTTCATTTGTAATATTGGTATCATTTACATTTGTTTTCTGTATTTATGGTATGAATGAGTACTTTAAATCCTAATACTTATTGCTCTGAATTGTGGCAGATAATATTTTTACTCTTCCATAAAAACAATTTCAATATATTATAAAAATAATAATAATAAGGATACTATTATCTTTCCTGAACTGCTGAATGTAGAAAAATTTAATAAAACTGTAAGCGATTAGTATCACTTATAATACAAAACTGCATACTATAGAATATTAATATTATATATATGTCTATGTACGCATACATTTGGCTAGGTAGGGAGTATAAGAGAGAATGGATAATTATAAGGTTGAGTTGATAGATCTGTGAATATACCTACGCATGAAAATTGATGTTATCACAAAGTTAGTTTAATACATGAATAAATATATATTTTTTTAAACCTGACTTTTCATCATTTTAACTCCCTCATTTTTAACCCTTTTTATTAATCCATTACTTTTTAAACATTATGAAATGATAAATAATACATTTGCTGGCTCAAGTGAATATATTCCCCGTCCGGACAGTATTTATTGCTACCCTGTGAAAGGTTTATGAAATATCAACCT